>NW_003852499.1:4620036-4631943 GCF_000181295.1 Otolemur garnettii
TGGATCTGCAAGAAGGCAAAGGGTGTGATGAGCATGGCTGAGCGTATGTGGTGAGGGAGCCCTCTGACTGAGGGCCATCTCTCAGGACCAAGGAAAGTTTGCATTCAGTTTCCAGCCATCCTTGGCTTTAGATCTTTTAAGTTTTCTTCCTTTTCAAATTAGGACAGCCGGGAAGGCAAGGGTCAGTGGAAAGCAATGGTGCTAAAGTGGTGTATCCATGGGGAAGCTTCTAACAAATAGGAATGTCTGGGTCCACTCTAGGTGTGCTGACGCAGTGGGTCTGAGGCATCTAGCCCCGGGTCATCTTTGGACCTGTGATTGGGAACCCTCCAAGGAATGAATCACTTCAGGCATCTCAGTGGGAGAAATTCTTTTGGCTAAAGGGTTAGAGAGGGAGTTTTTTTTAGCAATCCTTAAATTATACCAGGGTCAGGGCATAAGCTTATCTCTAATGATGCTGGACCCACCCTGAATGGTGTGGGGAGGACTCTAAAATTCCTTAAACACACCTGAGAGTGGGGCTTGTAGGAATCTGGAGGCTTGGACTGTGTTTCCAATCTGACCATAACTTCGCTGTGTGACCTTAGACCCCTCTGGTAACCTCTCTGAGCTTCACTTTTCTCCAAATTGGTAGCATTCACATATGCCTTGGGCAAAACAAACAAGCAATAGCCCGGGCTGTGCTTCTGGTTTTCCAAAGACAACAGCTAGTGAGGCTATTATGCTTATTGTTTGGGACATTCATTCTATTATAAACTGACATTTCATTAAGACACAATCATTTTCTACCCTTCAAAGAGACTCATTGAGCTACCTCATACATTCTGAAATAAATAGTGAATCAACATTTTATTTAGTCAAAATTAAACAAAGAATTTGTGAAACAGCTAGGCCGTAGAGGGCAAGACGGGGCAGGGATTGGAGACAACTGTCTCGATCAATCAGAGCAGGCATTACCCGATTTGAGGTGGGGATTATCTGGAAAATTGCCTCAGCTGTTCATTTCATTTTTGGTGCTTTCTCAATGAACCATTGTTATGAACATTTTCTTCAATATCTTCCAACCTGTCACTGAGATTGGGGGTTTTGACAGTTCACAGACTCGGAAGTGTAGAAAGAATTCCATATTGTTTTTACAAAATGCATTAAGTCCACTGGATTAAACTAATTGGAGGGAGACAATGCCTCTCTCAAAGAAAACAGAACCGATTATGAAACCATTATTTACCAAATACCCATCGTGTGCCAGGTACCAGGGTAGCTCCTTTTGTAAGCGTTATCTCATTCAACCCTCAGAACCACTTTGTCAGGTCAGTTTAGTTACTTTAAGGTAGATAGGAGAGGAACGGAGACCTGGAGATGTTCAAACCTGCCCGGGAACATAGCTAGTGAGCATAAGAGCTGGGAGTCGAAGGCCGGGCTCTTCCCATTGCATGTTGCTACTTTAATTTCCAGCTTTTTCATTCCAAAATATGAATCTTTTAAACATAGAAGAAATCTCAGGGAAAGAATGAGATCTATTCCCCATTCCTCTTTTATATGGAGATAATGCAAGACATACAAAGTTCTTATTAAGGTTTAACTCTGCAAGAAAAGCAGAAGCCAGATGTCCCACTGGTCACCGCTTGTGTATGACCTTATCATTGTACCTTATTATCCTAAAGCCAGATGAGGGACACAGTCATACCAAGTTCTAGAGCAGGTCATTTGTCTATGGAGTCCTGGCGTGGTCCTAACTGGCACAGGAGTCAGAATGTCCTTGAGCAAATCTACTTCTCCATGTCCAATTTTGCCTTTCCAGAAAGAAGGGCCATGCAGTCATTTTCCAACTGGGATAACTTCTCCAAAGAAGATGCCTAGTTTCTACAGATTATTTCACAGGAGCTTGGTCCTCTGTGGTTCTCTTGCACACCCCGGGAAAAGCTTCCTCCTTATCCATTTGGCCAGTGCCCGTTTAATCCTCACCAGGACTGCCTCTCCCTGGGTCCTCTTGGTTTGGGGTGGTGAAAGGGAAACTCTGTTAAAGTACAATGGATAATGGTTGCAGTCCACCTGTTCTTGGAGGATTCTCAGATGAGAGAAAGAAAGAGGAAGAAAGAGAGCACCTTCAAACCCATCTCTCTCTTCAGGTGGTTTTGTAGGGAAAATAAGAGCTTTAATGCACACCCGAGGGTGGCTGTGTGGGTGGGACCAGGAGGACACACACCAAACTGGTGATGCAACAGCGTTTCCTTTGGAGAGAAGAGTTGGAGCAGGACTTGGGGAGAGGATAAGGGAAGATCTTAGGCTTATTGGTGAAGACTACATTTTTAAATTATAATTTTTTTTTTTTTTGAGACAGAGCCTCAAGCTGTCTCCCTGGGTAGAGTGCTGTGACATCACAGCTCACAGCAACCTCCAACTCCTGGCTCAAGCGAGTCTCCTGCCTCCGCCTCCCAAGTAGCTGGGACTACAGGTGCCTGCCACAATGCCTGGCTATTTTTTGGTTGCAGCCGTCATTGTTTGTTTGCCGGGCCCAGGCTGGATTCAAACCCACCACCTTAGGTGTATGTGACTGGCACCTTAGCCACTTGAGCCACAGGTGCCAAGCTTAAATGATAATATTTTTATGAAGAAGGAGAATAAGAAGAGGAAAGGATGAGAAGGAGGAGGAAGGGTAACTCTGCTTGATAATAAGAAGCTTAACTGTCATGAATGGTTAAGTCTCTGATCCTGGGCTGTTTAGAAAAAAGAGGAATCCAATGCTGCAGATCCAGCACTAGGGCTCTCTAGGACTCTCCAAGGCATCCCTTTAGAAGGTTCTATGACCTGCGCAAGAATATAGAGGTAGAATAAGAAATGAGAGCCCATCCTAATGTTTGCACCTTAGCAGCCTCACTCAGAAGGGGGGCATGAGAATAATTTACTTGTCTGGACACAGGATGTAGTCCCATTCATGGAAGAGAAAATTTATTTCTGAAGGAAGGATACTGGGAGAGCTTCTGTATGCTATATGAACAGGCACCACCCTGCTCCCCAGAAAGACACCTCAGCCAGTAGTGTCCCTCTTCCCTGAGATTGAACACTGAATAAAAACTTAGGACCTATGCCTTCCTGCCACGATAGCTCTGCAGGTGGTATATCCCCATCCCTGGGAGATTGCAACCCTGTGAGTACAAGATGTTTCAAACCTGGAACCGTCGCCCCATAGGCTGTGGGATGTTCAGATGACCCGGCACCCGGGCAGAGGAGGCAGGCAAACTGCCAGCCCAAATACCTTTCCTGAGGCCCTGTGGAGGAGAAAACATCAGTGAGAGGGCAGGTCCCACTCAGATAGGCAGCATCAGAGCTGGAGGGGCCGGGCCAGATTCTGAATGATAACAGGAAAGTCCGCAGGTAGCCACCAGCCCAGGCAGGGATTCATTTGCTTAGAAACTCAGGGCTCTCATGAATGGGTGCAGGGACATAATTTGCTCAAGTGGCAGGAGACTGTCATGCTGTGTGGGGGCAGCTGGCTAGTCCAAGCAGAGCTGTTCTTGCCCTGAGAGGAATGTGGTACGTTGAGAGGCAAAATGGCACCCCTGCTGCTAGTCCCTGTGCTGGGTGACTGGAGTGAGCACACTCGAGCCCAGTGCCACCAGGCAAAGATTTCTTATCTCCAGCTTCCTGAGGTTGCTTTTGGCCAGGACTCCCACGCCTCTCCTTGTCCTGGCATTCATCACCTCAGTGAGAGTGACAGCCCCTGCTCCTGACTCAGACCCAGCCAAGCCTTCTAAAGAGGACATCAGCACCACTGTGTGTCACTTCTGTCTTGGCTTTATTTGCTGGGTATATCTTGGGAATGTCATCTGACCCTATTATATTTTGGAGTCCCCCAACCCCATCCAATCTCTTGGTCTGTGAAGAGCAAAGGTAGATATAGAGATTCTGCCTCTCCTGACCATTGAAGAATGAGAAAACTAGTCCCTCAAGGATAGAAAACTAATCATTCAGAGCAAAAGTCTGGGCCAAAACTGCCAATTGTCCCTCATCTCTACTATTTCCCTCTTAGAAACAAAATGTTCAGTTTCAGTATTTGCAACCTAAGCAGAATGAAGATGATACTTATTAGCCTCCTTTATGGCCAGTGGGATTTAGTGGAAGCTTTGTGGATAAGTTCCAGAAAGCTCTTTTAAGGGAAGAAGCAGGTCTTTCACTACTTCTTTGTTTCTGTTGGTGCTCAAGCAGCCATCTTGAACCAGGAGGCATGGGAAGGTTGGCATGAAAGGTGGAGCTCAAGCAGCCATCTTGGACTATGAGGCAGGGGACAAGTTCTGAGAAGGCCAGACAGAAGGATCCTGGGTCCTTGATGACCTCTGAAACCTCCCTTATACCCCTACACTATCTTCTTCACACTTTTTCAAAGTGATGATATAATACATTTCTATCTTATTTAAAGTCAGTAATATTTTGAATTTTTGTTACTTGCAGCAAAACTAAAACTGTTACAAGTAGACAGTATGTGGCACATTTAAAAGAAATAGCCAGCTCTGGAGACATGCTAGATCAGGATAGACTTTGGTTTGTGCCAAAGAACAGATCAAGTAATCTTGGAAGAAGTTTCTTGCCTGCAGCTCAGAGATAGATTCAAAAACACAAAGCAAAGAGCTCAAAAAGAGATCTCTTATTGATTGAAAAATAGAATAAATGCTTTTTGGGGGGAAATCACTGCCCATGAGGAACTGCTTGGGTAGCATTCACTCCCATGTGCCTCTGCCCCTCAGGATTGGGAAGGTGGGGAGGGGAGTCTTACAGCCCATAAATCATCAGCTGGGTGTGAGATTGCACCTTCTGGCGTGATAGGCAGAGCTTTTAAGAAGTGAAAGGAGAGGGTGACTGCAAATAGTCCAGATAATGAAGTCACACATGAGCCATTGCATGATGGGCATTTACTCATTTACTCTAATAAGGAGCTATTATGGCCAAGGCAAAGGCAGAGACAGAGGTGATGAGACACAGACTCTGTCTCTGAGTAACTTACGAGGTCTAATAGGGAAGACAAGATGCACAATAGCTGGGGACGTGACATGAAGTGGTACCTACATGGAGAAAGGCTTGAATTAGGTGTCAGTGGGTCTGCAGAGGGAGAAGAGGTCCCTACCAGGGTGTTTCAAGGAAGTTTGGAGGAGCAGGTTGCCTTTGTCTATGGTCTTGCAAAAAGGGAACGATTCAGATATGCAGGACTGGTGGAACAGAGAATGTTTTCTACAGGTTCCCTTCTCGAAACCACTGCTAGGGTGTCCACTTCCTTGCCGTGTGATGACTAAACACTCTCTCTCAGGAATAGTGATATTAGCTGTAGGTAAGAGTGTGTTCTGTAAGAAATACAGGTGGTGTGGGGAATATTTTTATGGCCTAAAGGCTGAAGGCTAAAGGGAAGACAAACACTCGGTTTCTAAATTAGACAGAATTAGAGTTGAGCCATGGTACTGTAACATCTCAGCTCACTTAGTTCTTTGAACATGTGAGGGCTAAAGGCTCAGAAGTTGATGGAGAATGCCCTCCCAGCTCTGGCCATGCCCTGGCAGCAGGACTTAGAAGAAGTCATAGGTAGGCAGTTGTAGGAGAGGGCTTAGATTGGCACACAGCTCCGTCACCCCATTTATAGAACCGTAGAGGAATGTCATGGTGCAGAAAGTGACATGAGAAGCATCAAAGGCACATGGCCATGTGTGATGATGTAGGAAACTGACCATCCAGCTGTGGAGGATACTGGCACCAGACTGTGAGACAGGCCCCCACTGCCCTGGGCTTTGTGTTGACTGGTAGAGGCACGGTATTCTATAATTTCAGTTTTCTCTCCTTTATCTTTGAGGACAACGCGGTGTAGACCTACGATGGTTCACCACCACCGTGACCAGAATGCATGTTTAAATACTCAGGTTCCATACTCGGCTATAACCAGTCCTCCACACCAGGGGAGCTGGACTTCCTTCTTTGTCTTTAATTTATGGGTAAATTGGAGGCAGAAGGATGGGGTGGTAAGGAGGGCAGAAATGCTTTTGCCTCCCTTTGCAAGCGTAACGAGAGAAAGCTAAAAAAATAAAAACAAGACCACAGTCTGCGCAGTGCTTGTTGCTCCGTAGAAGAGCATGTGTGGGGTGGGGGCTGGGGGCTGAGGGAACATTTTTCTGTTCTTCTTTTAGACCTTCGCCTAGAAACAGGAAGTTTGTTTGGCCCACTTTACCTGCTCAGGCCTCTCGCTGTCTACCTTGAGGCACAATCTGCTGTTTGTAATATCACAGTCAGTTGCCGTGGAGACAGTGACGTGAGCACATCAGCCTTCTGGCTGTAGGAAGGGAACAGTCTGCTGAGATGAGGCCCCAGGTACAAATAAATACATTCCAAAGCAACAGGTGAGCTTCAGAGAAGCCAGCTCTCGGGTTTCTACCGAAATGTTTCTCCCATTAAACAAACACTGGAGGAAACACAAACATCTGTCTAGAAGCAAAGCCTGGAGCTTATGAATTCCAGGGCTGGCTGTGGACCCTGCATCTGATTTCCTGTGTGGGCTGGACAATTGGCTTCATCTCTCTGTGTCTTAGGTGAACTGGCTCTCCTTCCTGACTCTCCTGCTCACCCCTGGCCTCGTGGTGGGATTAGGAGGGTGGATGCAATTGGAAAGTAGAGGGAAGTGTCTCATTCCACGGTGGCACCAGGCAGAAGTGGGCAGGAGAGATGTTTACCCTGCCAGGCCTCATAAAATCATCTCTACCAGCAAACCACTGCCATGTGTTAACCCCTTCTATCCTCCAGTCACGTTCATACACTAACGCAGGAGAAAGTTCAGGTGGCATGGGATCTCAGTACAATCGATGTTTGAGGGGCAAATCCAGCCATTGTTGGAGAATTTGGCAGGTGAAATAGTTCATTGAGCCTATGCATTGGTTTCACTCTGTTGACATGTGCCCCCAGGGGTCCTCAAACAGGGCCAGTTCACTGTCCCTCAGACCCTTGGAGGGCTGGACTGCGGCCCCAGGATGAGTCAGCTGCTAAGCAGGACAAGCGGTGGCAAAAACACCCAGCGGGCTGGATGAATGTCCTCAGCAGGCCGCAGGTGGCCTGAGGGCTGTAGTTTGAGGACGCCTGCATAGCTAGGTTTAGCTTAACTAAGAACCAGCATTTATGTGGGGACTCACCAAATCACTGATGGCCTATCCTAAATGTCCAACCCTCTTCTTGGTGCACTCAGGTTGATATACTAACATTAATATTCTGGTTTTATGAAAACCAAATATGTATCTAGCCTATGCTCACCCTTAATCCATTATTAAGCACTAGCGTTGCTTTGTTCATAATAGAAGTTCAACAGCTATCTACTGACTCAATGAATTAGTGTTAGCATTCAAAAACTGGTTGTAACACTGGGTATGTATGCATGTGCCTGTGAACACAGATGGGTATATTTAATCTGAACATTTTAGAGCTAGAAGGGACTTGAGATCATTGTTTAGCACCTTCATCTACATAAGGTGAACCTTAGGAACTTGAGAAGTGTCCTTCCTCAAGACACAGTGAAGAGAACACTCAGGACAGCACTCCAAGACCCAGGACTTCCAGTCCCACTATTTTCTCTCTCATTTCCTTCTGCAGCCTTCTTCCACCACCTTCATACTCGTCTTCCCTCCTCCTGCTCCAGTGGAGCTAGGCCAAGAAACATTCCTGAAATCACAGGGAGCTCATATAGTCGCCGCAGCCTGTGCACAGGCAGCTGTGTGCTGCCCTTCCCTGGGAACTGGCTCCAACATGGATCTGGAGCTCATGGTGGCAGGCTGGTCCCTCCTCCTCCCAGCATTGCCCAACCTAGAAAGAAAACTGGGTCTATGTGGAATCAGACATCCCATGTTTGAGTTCAGTGATATACCAGCTGCAAAACCTTGGCCAAATCACTTTAATTTTCTGGGCTTTCATTTCATCATCTGTAAAAGAACATTATCTATAATAATGCCTGCCTTGTCACTGTCCCAGGGTGTTAGGGATCAAGTGAAAACGCTTAGCTATGGAATGTGATACATCAAGACGTAACGATATGATAATAACTATTATTTCCAGTAATTTCTTACCTGGGAGTAGTGAGATAACCCAGCCAGCTCTATCTCGTGTTTGTGAGACATCTTTAGGACACTGATTTGCACCAGGGCAGGACAGCCATAGATGAAACAAACTGTGTACCCTCCATGCAGTGCTTTGCAGATTCCGTGTATGTCAGGGTGTAGTTACTTGAAATGCTTGAGTAAAATGAACCCGAAACGCCAACAGAATGGGAGTTGGTACCTCTGGAAGCAACACTGATGACTTCTTCCTTTTCTGTTCTTCCTTTCAGCTCTGTAACAGCACAAGCTCAGAGCTAGTGAGCAACCTTCCGAGCAAGCTTCTGTCTCCAGGGCTTGGAAGTGCTTTGGTGTACTGATGGGGGGCCTTCCACTGCCAGGGTGGCACATGGGAATGGAACCATGTCTACTTCCACAATACCTTATACTCATTTATTAGAAATAGAAAGGATGGAACCAGAACTGGCTGTTATGGAGCGAGCTGCATAACCATGGGGAGGTCACTTACTTTGTGTTTGACCCATTTCCTCTTCAAAATGGAGAGGTCTTTACAGCACAAACCAGTCTGAGGTGGTAGTGAGGCACTGGGCATGGAAGGACCTGTAAGTAGTCACACAAATGTAAAGGGTAACCATTACCTGGACATTGCATTAATCGTCCCTTTCCTTTCTGACATGGCCTTCCTGCTGTCATTATGCTCTGTACTACACTCTTCCCTGTGAGGACTCATCTGATTTTATTTACATAGACTGAGACTTTGTCTCAGTGGATCACCATGTGCATTCTGCAAGACTCCACATGGCTTGTCAATTTGTTGATATGTATATACACATTGTCCAGTGTGGAGGGGTGAATTGGTGAATCCAGTCCTCCTGTTTAGTGGATGAAATAACTGGAGTCCAGAAAAACTCAGGGGTGAAGGACTTCTCAAGGTCTGTGGAACACTAGTTTAGTACTCCAGAGTACAAGGTCTTATTTCTCAGAGTTTTGGAGAATGGAAACAACATCATCTGGTGCTGATTTGAAGGCAGTAGATTGGGTCCAAGGGGCCCCAAGGGGATGAAAAATCCTCCATGGCAAGACAGGACTGTGGGTTAATATCAGTCCAACTTGTTTCTCTTCTCCTGCACTGAGTGCAGGAGGGCTCGACAGATGCTTCTTTGTAACCTTAAATATTTGAGCAGCCTGAAATCATGGCCCAGAGCTTGTCCTGCCTACTCCTGCCATTAGGAAAGGACCCAGATCTTACTGAGGCTGCCCCTCATTCCTGTGATTAGATATGGCCGGGTCAGGAGACCAAGGGGTCAGAGGCCCTGAGAGGGAAGAGGGAAGGGGGCCGTATCTTCTTTTTCCAGCACACAATCCCTTCAGTTTCTAAATGCTCTTAAGAAGGTATTAATGTAGAATTCAAGTTCATTCCAACACGCAGTGGGTTTGCCAAGTTGGTCAAGGGGGCTCTGTGGTCATGGACTATGAGCTCAACCATCCACCAAGGCAGTGCTTGTATTGACCAAAGCAGATCATTCTGTCTTGATAGACACGGTAGGACAAAGCTAACTTTGGAGAGAATAAATAAGTATGTGGGCATGTGAGTGTATGTGTGTGCAGCCTTTTATTAACTGATAATAAATTAATCTTTTGGATTTGTTTATCAAACTCTTTCTCGTCTCCACCCATTTCTATTAATTGATAAAGGCACTACTGCCCTCTACTGGCAACCACAGCATCCTTTCCAATATTGGAAACTGCCTGGGGGCCTCATTGCTTCAAGTACAAACGTTTGGATACTTAACCAAATGCTTTTTAAAACAACTTACAAATAAGTATATTCCATAGGTTCTAGACAATTGGATAAATTTCCATGTCAATATATTTTTAAAATTTTCTCATTCTTTTTTACAGCTGCTAATACTCCACTGGGTATTAATATCCTGCTTTAGTTAATAAATACATTATTATTTATTATCCTGTTGTAAATAAAATACGTTTGTTTTACAATAAGTATTCTTGAGCTCATGTCACTAAAATATTTTTTCCAGCCTTATTCACCTGTCAATACTGTTTTATATAGTGTTATTGAGCCATTGGAGGTTTACCTGCTATATACCACAGCCATTTGTGGGGACTCCCTCTTGAGGTCAAGTACACTAAAAAGCTCTGTGAATGTCCTCTGGACCACAGCATGTAGGATGGAACACTTTTTTGGCAATGGGCTCGATCCTGAACTTCAGAACAAGATCTGTTCAGACTCTGGCTGTGGGCATGCGAGGACAGGCTTCACCACAGAACTTCTCTGAAAGGAAGATGGATCAAGGCAATGACCCTGGTGTTGAGCTAGAAGTCACCTGCAGGTAAGTGACGCTGTACCACCTTCAATGGGCACACAAGCCCAAGCAGTGAAGGACCAGAGGAAATGAGGACTGAATGAGATGGCTTCAGGCAGTAGGCGTCCAAAAAATGTAACAGACTCACCTGTTCCTTTCCATGGCTTTGCTATGGTATTCTAGGTCTGTCCTTATCCTCTCCATATGATTTCAAGAAAGCTGGCTGGTTCCAAGGACAAGGCAGTTGTGTTGGTTGTCTGTAGCCTATGGGGCAAGACTGACTTTTTAAAGAAATGTGATGCCCCGTGGACTCAGCTTGCACCTGTGCATTTTTTTGCTATAAGAATTCCCAGCCTATCACCTGGACAAGAGCTTACCAAGATGATCAAAGAAGCAAAGGCCCCCACTGATACTGGGCCATATCCATGATCACAAGAGACAGTGTTTCAATTTATCTATTTCTGTGTAGGAAACCAACCCAAACCGTAGTGGCTTAAAACAATAATAATTTATTATTTTTCATGACTCCACAGGTCAGGAATCTGGGCAGGACTCAGCTGGGCAGTTCCTCTGGCCATGAGCTGTTATCTGGGGTCATTCACTTGGCCACATTCTGCTGCTGACTGAGCTGGGCTGGAAAGTCCAAGATTTTAGTCATGTGTCTGATGCCTTGGTATTCCTCCATGTGGCCTCTCCAGGTGATTTCTCTGGGCCTCCTCACAGCATTGTGAGGGTAAGCTAGCTGGACTTCTTACATCCCAGCTGGCTTCCAAGAGAGCAGAGGCAGAAATCATCAGTTCTCTGAAGACCTAGGCTTGGAAGTCCAAAAAGTTTACTATTGCCAAATTCTGTGGGTCACAGCAAGTCACAGGCCAGCTGAGACTCAAGAGAGGGGAAAGAGACTCTGTCTCCCCATCCTGATCTTGTATGCAAGTACAAGGGAGGTGAAGAACAACTGGGGTACTGGCTTTAGAGACCCACTATCACAAATAGTGAACTGAGAACTATGGGTAGAAGATGCCTGTAGAATGGGAAACATTTTAAACAAGCCCAATGGACTGTCAGTGTCTCTATAATGGGGGTTTGATTTGCATACTAGTGACTAGAGTGTTCCAAAGCGATTTTTCTCCACCAGAAAACCACCCCTTCCAATGACTGTGCAAGGGCCTTGAGCATTCTTGCTGCCAGCGGGAACAAGACACGGAGGGAGCCTTATGAGAAGGAGCAGGGCTTGGCTTTCGAAATACGGATGGAACTGATGCAGAAGTGGAGGTGTGTTCTTTCAGGGGTGCAACAACTTGCCTCCTTCTGTACCAAGTACAGAACTTGCAGCTGGGGTGTCATTCTCCCTTTCCTCTTCCATGGTTGACATTCCTATTAGTCCCTACACTCTCCGCTAGTGAACCCAGACTTGGAATTCTCATTAACACAAAACCTAGGCACACAATGCAAATGGATCTGCACTGGCCCATGACATGAAAGCTACTTACTAATACAGGCTAACCACTCTAAAA
>NW_003852499.1:4632855-4633387 GCF_000181295.1 Otolemur garnettii
GTTTGCATCACCAACAGCAGCTAAAAGGTGACTCTCATCGCCAAAGCGCCCTGGGCTTCAGGAATGCCCGTTAAAATTCATTTCCATCCCCTTGTCTCCTTCCTCCCATCACTTCCCCCCGCTTTTAGACTTGTACCATGGTTGTTGCGTCTGCCAGAAGGGAGTAGACATTGTTAGTATCTCAGCAATGACAAATTCTACACCACCCTCCCCTGTCCTCATCCCGCCTGTTGCCTGATTAGGGTTTTGGAAGAAATCTCCAAATGCTCAAAGATGTTAATCAGAATCTCCAAATCCCTGAAAAAGTGAGTTGATTTGGGCTCTTGAACAAATCCAGATGGAGTGGAATCCTACTGAAGGACCCAGATGCAGAGGGACCTACTAAAGGACCCTTGTGCAAGAGGGAGAGAGAAAAAGAGAAAGACGAGGAAAGGAGACAAAAGAGATATCAAGAGAGAGCTGTTCAGATCCCAGAGACTTGAAAGACAGGCTTCTCTCTTCTCTGTAGCTCAGGCCACTGCTGAGAGGCCAA
>NW_003852499.1:4633501-4634488 GCF_000181295.1 Otolemur garnettii
GTGCCTCACAGGGCTGTGACATTGACACTGTCTCCAAGGCCTGCTGGGGCAGGGACAGGCATCCGGACACGGTCTCCTCAGCAGGGCCTCAGCAGCCTGGCCCCACAGCAGCCTGGGCCCCAGCCCCAGCCGAGTAGCCCTGCTCCGAATTTCACACCATGTCTAATCCAATCACCGGCAGATTGCAGACTCTCTGCCTACCTCCCAGATCGAGAATTCTTGGCCGGCTTGAGCGATAGGCCCCTTCCCAGCCCAGCCGGCTGTCCTGCTCATCCATCTAAACCATTCTCCAAGTCTCCCCCTGCCCCCACCACCCCTTCTGGGCCCACCGAGTTAATCCTGTTTGCCTGGTCTGTCAATTTAAACAGCTTTAAATATGCCTCACCAGGTCCGGGTGGCAGAACCCCGATGCTTAAAAACAGAGGCCTCGCATCAAAGGGGGTTGGGGTAATGAGGGCCACAAGGGTGTCATTCAAAGACACAAAAAAAGCCTCTTGTTAAAAAACAAAAAAAGCTATCCAAAGGAATCACACACACAGGAAAAAAAGCATCACCGCCCAACCAAATGAAGTGCCCCGTATGAAGTTCAAAAACAGCTCTAAAATGGAGCTATGTTGGTGGTGCAGTAGACATGGCCATAGCTAAGGGTTTAGGAAGGGCTTCTCCTTGTGATCAGAGTCTCTGACTGATCCATCCATCTGGGGGCACACTCCCACTCTCCTTCAAAGTCAAAAGGGTTGAGCAAGATGGATGACAGGGATCATTCTGTAGCTGAGACCCAGAGAGGGTTCAGGGAAGTATGTGTTGTGTAAGGATAGATGTAGACATTCAATGCACAGTGCTGCCCTGGACTGAGCTCTGGCCCCAAAGTTTATGGTGAGTAATGGAGAATAGGCCCAGCAAAGGCTCAGTGGGGTGGGAAGATAATAGGGCCCAGCTATCAGGGTGCCTCTGAGGGCTGTGACATTGACGCTATCTCCTAGGCCT
>NW_003852499.1:4634551-4641852 GCF_000181295.1 Otolemur garnettii
TAACTCAGTGGATCTGGGGTGGGACCTGGGATCCTGCTATGCTGCTGAGCTCCCAGGAGAACCTGGGTCCATGGACCACAATTCGGGTAGCAGGGACTTAGAACCAAGTGCCCTCTGCTTGGGTCTTGGTTGCCTTGGGTTCCATTTCCATTCCGCCCTCCCACAGCTCACTGCCTTTTCTGTTCCCTTCTCCACAAGGCACAAGACAAGTGAAACTTGTGTTACAAGCATGCCACATCTAGACCAGATCTCAGAAAGGTCTTCTCCCATTCTGTCCTCTGTTCATGGAGCAGCCAATCCCTGGAAGAAGTAGGAGTGAACAGGAGCTGCTTCTGGGAAAGGCAGACAGCCAAAGGTCTCTTTGTAGAGGAGAAAGTGAAAACTCAGCTAAAGCCACAGAAATGGATGAAATGACCCTTAAGTGGACCCTCTCAACCCCAGATTCTATTACTAAATCATGTCCTTGGCTTTGATAAGGGAAAGTCATTTGTCTTGCTTCCATCTGGACAGGGAGTGACTCGGGGTACAGGATAGCTACTTGCATCTGCAGAGGACTTTGGTTAGAAGCAAAGCAGTGGGTCTTCGGAAATATAGGACAGAAAGGCTACTTGCACTGGTTTTCTAAGTTTTGTTTTGGCTTCTGGAGAGAGGGGTAGTCCCACTGTCCCACAATTGCTAGAAAACAGAGACTTCTGACCACAGTGGCATTTAGCTAGCCTTTTAGCATACTCCCTTCTCATAGACTTTTTCCAAACTCCACCCAACCTTCCACATCATTTCCGGAAAAAGGGCAAGGCTTGCCCAGCCCAAACTGATTGTACGTTCTCTGTGCTTGGAGTACTCACTGCAGAAGGTGAAAGGCAGGGTTTTGACATGAATGGCAGGGGCTACAGGTGCAACTTGCAATGCTAGGGGGAAAAACAGGACAGTTTCTAGGAAGAGCCAGGCAGCCAATGCTCTAGGAAGACAGAAGCCAGTTTTGGCAGGACAGCATGTGGGGGAGGTGACCCCAACCACAGCTTGGTTCGCAGTGGAGCATCCGTGGCAGAGTGGAGGTGGACAGTTGTGGGGGAGGTTTGGGTGGAAGAGATGGGGAGGCTGGTGTGAGTGTACACTTTATCAAAGGTAGCGTCCAAACTGAAACCGCATAAAAGAGGAAGCAGATGAGAAGTGGAGCACAGAGGACTCAGTTAAGATCTTTACCTCTTTACCTGAAGTTTTACCT
Source organism: Otolemur garnettii (assembly GCF_000181295.1). Taxonomy (NCBI): domain Eukaryota; kingdom Metazoa; phylum Chordata; class Mammalia; order Primates; family Galagidae; genus Otolemur; species Otolemur garnettii. Next base: position 4,635,777 of record NW_003852499.1, read on the forward strand.
CAACCACAAACAACCCTCCCCTTGAGGCAAGCAAAATGCCAAAACTGCAAAATTTAAGGTGTTTGCTCTCAGAGCCATGCAAGCATGCCCCTCACCTTCTGAATTGGTCGTCTAGGAAAAAGAGAGGCAATTTTTGATTCAGATGGAAGATGAGTGCCCATGTTCTCTCCCTCTCTCTCAACATTTACTGACTGACTACCCACTGTTTTCAAACACTGTGTCTGAGTTAATAAGAAGGCTATAAATAATGTTCCCTGTCCTTGGAAAAAATCGCTACATAAAAGAAAGTTTTGACAAATGGGATGGTAAGCCAGGTGGAGAATGGGTTTATGCATATTCTTCAAACCCTCTGTATAGCTCACATACTTTATAATAAAAAGAAAATGACTTACAGTGCAGGAATGAGGATATTCCAGGGAAATCTGAGAAAAGCAAGCATAGTTTTTTTATAGACCCTGGGGAAGGAATGAGCAGCACTGGTGTGCCATTTATCAAGGGTGGCCCAGCATCACGGGAAGCAAAGGCATCCTGATTCAGACAATGACAGGTTTGGGTACCTGCCCTTTGCTATTACTTTCTTTTAAACTTCATTTTTTTTTTTTGTATGTCATATTTAAGAAATCTTTGCCAAGCACAAGATTACTAATATCTTCCTCTGTGTTTTCTAGAAGTTTCATGGTTTTAGCTCTTATATTTCAAGTTAATTTTGTATACCATGTAAGGAGAGGGTTAAGATTAATTTTTTTTAACATATGGCTAATCCAAGTTACCAGAACTATCATTGAAAATTTACTTTACCCATTTAATTGCCTTGATATTTTTGTCAAAAATCAATTGACTACCGATAAATTAGTCTATTTCTGGGTTTCTAATTAAATTCCATTATGGTGAGAGAATATGCTTGGTGTAATCCAAATCCTTCTCAATTTATTAAGACATTTTATGGCACAGAATATGGCCTGTCTTAGTATGTGCTTTGAATGTACTTGAAAAGAATGTGTATTCTGTCATTGTTGAGTGGAATGTTGTATAAATGCCAAGTATGTCAAGTTGGTTGACAGACTTTTTCAATTCTTCTATATCTTTACTGATTGTCTCTTTATCCTATCAGTTAATTCAAAAAGGAATGTGTAATTCTAGACTCTAATTTTTGAATTTCTCTATTTGTCCTGTAGTTTAGTCAATTTTTGCTTCATATATTATGAAGCTTTCCTTAAGATGTATTCATAAATGTTTAGGATTGTTAAGTCCTCTTAAGGAATTGACATCATTGTTATTATTAAACATCCTGAAAAAAATTTCTTTTTTTGAGACAGAGTCTCACTATGTTACCCTGGGTAGAGCGCTGTGGCGTCACAGCTTACAGCAACCTCAAACTCTTGGGCTTAAGCAATTCTCTTGCCTCAGCTGGGGCTACAGGTGCCTGCCACAATGCCCAGCTATTTTTTTTCTTTTTTTTGGTTGTAGTTGTCATTTTTGGCAGGCCCAGGCTAGATTCAAACCTACCAGCTCTGATGTATGTTCCTGGTGCCCTAAGCCACTGAGCTATAGGTGCCGAGCCCCTGAAAACATTTTTGCTCTGAAAACTACTTGATCTAATAATATAGCTGTTTCAGCCTTCTTTTTCTTTTTCTTTTTTTTATTTGAGACAGAATCTCACTATGTTACCATCGGTAGAGTGCTGTGACATCACAGCTCACAGCAACCTCAAACATCCAGGCCCAAGTGATTCTCTTGCCTCAACCTCCCAAGTAGCTGAGACTACAGGCACCCACCACAATGCCTGGCTATTTTTAAATTTTTGTTCTTGTTGTTGTAGTTGTCATTGTTGTTTGGCAAGCCCTGGGCTGGGTTTGAACCCACCAGCTCTGGCGAATGTGGTTGGCACCCTAGCCACTGAGCCTGCTCCAGCTTTCTTTTAATTTATTATATGAGTATATATACACGAGTTCAGACAGTTTAGTTGATGAACTCATTCTAGAAAAAATGCTGTATACCTCACTGTTGCATATCATATAGTCCCCTTCAAGGCACTCCCTTTGGGAAACTATGCACCAACATCAATGCCTAGTTCACCCTACAAAGCAATTTCGGAACTCTTTTTCTGGAATGGCCATCAGAGCTATTATAGTCTGAGGTCTGACATTACATTCATGAAATCTTCCTAGAAAAAGTGCTACATATCTCATTGGTGAATATCACTATGGTAACCTTTGACGTACTTGTCTTAGCCATCTGGTGACCATAGAGATAATAAGCACACACACACACACACACACACAGTGGGTGTTTTTATAAGGAGCATATAATTGGGTTTGGCTTGCTTGCCAGTCTGAAAGTCTTTGCCTTTTAATTACTATGTTCAGACCATTAACATTTAATGTATCATAGACATACAATTATATTGTTATTTTTGTCTGTGTCCTATCTATTCTTTGTTCCCTTTTTTCTTTTTTTCTGCCTTATGAATTGAGGAGTTTTTACTCAAGATTCCTTTTTGGTATATAGTATGAATCTTTAACTTATCACATTATACCTTCAAGTACTATCATATCATTTTACATGTAATATAACAGCCTTATAACTGTATACTTCCATTTCCCTTGCCTGGCCTTTGTGCTACTATTATCATTAATTTTTCTATGTTTCTTATATACCTCAAAATATATTGCCATATGCTTATTTAAATTATCAATTATCTTTTAAAATGATTTTAAAAAAAATAAGAAAATATTTCATTTACTCACACACATGTATTTACCATTTCTGGCATTTTCGTTCTTATATGTGCATCCAAAGTTCCACTGGGTATTATCTTTCTTCTACCTGAAAGACTTCCTTTAACATTTCCTGTGGTGCACATGTGTTAGTGATGAATTTTCCCAGTTTTTGTGTGTCTGAAAAGTTCTTCATTTAACTTTTTTTACTGAGATAAAACTCATATGTCATATTAATTATTCTATGGTGAACAATTAAGTTGCATTTAATTGGCATAACACAATATTATGGAATTTGCCTTCATTTTAAAAAGATATTGTAATGGCGTGGAGAGTTCTAGGTTGACTGCACTTCTTTTAGTACTTTAAAGATGTTATTCCATTGTCTTCTGACTAGCATTGCTTTCAACAAGAAATCTAGTGTAACTTGTATACTTATTTCTCTGTATGGAATGTGTCTTTTTTTCCTATGGTTGCTTATAAGATTTTCTTTTTATCACAGATTTTAAGTACTTTCATTATGATATTTTTTGTATGTTTTCATTCATGTTCCTTGTACTTGAGACTCTTTAGGTTTCATGGAATTGTGGGGTTTTGATTTTGTCAAATTTGGAAGATTTTTATGTAGTGTTTAGTGTTTCTTTAAATACATTTTTCTTTCTTTTTTTTTTTTTTTTGTGGTGGTGGTGTTCCCTGCCTTTCCCCAGTAATTCTAGTTATTCATATATCAGGATGTTTGGAGTTGTCTGATAGCTCACTGATTACCTCTTCATTTATTACATCTTTTTTTCTGTGCCATTTTGGATAGTTGCTATTGTTATGATTCATTCCTCTATGGTGTCTAATATAGTATTCATTCTATCCAGTGTATTTTTCATCACTGGCACTATATTTTTCATCATTAGAAGTTCAACTTAAGTCTTTAATTTTCTATACCTCTACTCAACATGCTTTACTTCTTGAATATGTAGATTACAACTGTATTACTATTCATAATTGTTAACTCTATCATCTGTGTAATTTCTGAATCTCTTTCTATTGACTGATTTTTTTCCTTCCTTAGTGGTGTTATTTTCCTGATTTTCTTGATGGCTGGTACTTTTTATTTGATGGCAAACATTATTAATTTGACCTTGCTGGATGCTAAATATTTATATATTTCTATAAATGGTTTTGAAATTTTTTCTTGGATGCAGTTAAATTACTAAGAAAGAGTTTAATGCTTTGGGAGTATTATTTCAAGCTTTGTTTGGTGTAATCAGGAAGGCTTTATTTTAGGGCTATTTTTCTCCACTACTGAGACAACCCTTTTCTGAGCATTCTACCCATTTCTCCATGAATTGTCAAGTTTTCTACTCTGGTAGAAATGGAAATATGAAATATTTTCAGCCCTGTGTAAGCATCACTTGCTGCATTTCAGTGGATCTGGGTAGTTTTTTCACACATACACACGGATTAGCATCCAGCTGAAGACTTGCAGGGAGCTCTGTGCAGATCTCTGCTGCTCTCTCTGTGCAGTTCTCTCTTCCCTGATACTCTGATACTTTGACTTAGGAACTCTAGCTGCTTTTACTCTCTTAGATTCCCAGACCATTTCCTTAACCTAGGAGACTACAGGTTCTGTTTGGATTTTCACTCCTTGCACTCTACCATGGAAACTCTTTCTACAAAGGGAAATAATAGCACTCAACTTATTTATTTCACTTATTTCAAGATCACTGTCCTGTGTTACCTGATGTCAAAAGTATGAAAACCATCATCTGTTTGTGTGTGTGCATGTGTGTGTGTAGTCATGTGTATTTGAGGTCATACAGTTAAGTTTGTAAACTCATCCTAGAAAAAACATTACAAAACTCATTGCTAAATATCACTGTAGTCACCTTTGAGGTATTCCCTTTGGGAAGATATGTACTGGCACCAGTTCCTAGTCCACCCATCAAAGCACCTCTGGGACTCTTTTTTTTGTAATGATCATCAGAGCTGTTGTTTTACACATGTCTTACAATTAAGTTTGCAAACTCATCCTAGAAAAAGGGCTACATACCTTTTGCTGAATATCATTATGATCACCTTTGAGGTACTCCCTTTGGCCATTTGGTGAGCATTGTAACTTGTATATATACACACATGCACACATATTTTTGTCCAGTTTAAGTGAGGTGGTAAATATGATCCCCAATACTCCATTTGGCCAAAAGCAAAAATCCTACATTACTTTTCTAATCCTTGGTGTCCTCATCTGTAAAATAAGATTGTCAGATTAGAAGTGGTTTATAAATTTCTATTATTCTATGTCTCCCCTTCAAAGCAGCTAGCTTTTTAATAATTACTTCTTTTAATAAATTAGTAATCAATAAAAAATCTCTCAGAATATGCACTTCTCTATAGCTGATAAAACCTATACTCTCCCACTGTCTTAAAAGGAGCTCTCAATAGCTCCTGATTTCCAACCCCAAGGGCTCTTTCTAGATTTATCCAAAGGGATGCTAGTCAGAAGAGGTCTTTTTTTTTTTTTTTTTTTTTGGTACAAAAGGTTTTTATTGGCGAGGGATGCTGCAGAGTAGCACCAAGGAGGAGAGAAAGGAGGAGAGTGAAGAGGAGAGAGAGAAGAGGAAGAGGAGAAGAAGAGCAGAAGAGGTCTTGAGTAAGATGTGTTGTCCCCTTGCAATTTAAAAGCTGATGAGGGCCAGGTGCCATGGCTCACACCTGTAATCTTAGCACTCTGGGAGGCTGAGGCAGGTAGATTGCCTGAGCTCACAGGTTTGAGACCAGCCTGTGCAAGAGCAAGACCCATCTCTAAAAATAGCTGGGTGTGTGGTGGGTGCCTGTAGTCCCAGCTAGTTGGGAGGCTGAGGCAAGAGAATCACTTGAGTCCAAGAGTTTGAGGTTGCTGTGAGCTATGATGCAAGGGCATTCTACCAAGGGCAGTAAAGTGAGACTCTGTCTCAAAAAAAGAAAAAAGAGCTGATAAGCCTGGGGTAACTTTCCCTGCCTCTTTCCTCCTCTTTCCCTTCTTTCCTCTCTCCCTTCATCCATGCCTTTCTTCCAATACCTGACTGCTCTGTGCCTGCTCTGTGCCTGACCTTGTGCTAGATTTAGTGATGAGATTGCAATGTTTCCTGAGGTAACAACAGCATGAAACATAATTTATGGCACCATAGAAGTGATTTGAAGACTACTGCTGTGAGCCTTGTCCTATCTAACAACCGTGAGCAATGAATAGAAATGTCACCTTTTTAGTGCCTTGCTTAGTCTTAAATTCTATGGGATAGTCCAGCTGAAAGGGCAAAAGGAAAAGGGCAACAGAAAATTTGTAGAAAGGTGTAATTTTAATTTGTTTACTCTCTCTCTCTCTCTCT
>NW_003852499.1:4642858-4643337 GCF_000181295.1 Otolemur garnettii
AAAGAGTGGAAGGCATTCATTCCCAGGGCAGTGGCAGAAAAGGTGGTCCAGAAGCTGGTCTGAGGCCGGTTCTGATCCCTCTCCTACATCCATGCCTTGAGCTGTATCTTCTCATGTGTGACCTCCCTCTTATTTAATTGACAGCTTAAAGGAGCCAGAATTGACTTCTGTGACCTGCTATCAAAGAGTCAAGATGAAACAGCCACCTCCAGTGCATGGTACACAAATGATAAAAATGTCTCCTCCTTCGAACTCATAGAAAAACCCCACTGTGGTGGATGCTGTGATCTGCTGCCCAGAAGCCATCTTCAGAGTCAAGCATTTCCTCCTCCAGCTGCTGGAAGTGTAGGTGGTGGTAGCTCCCACCTGAGTCCATCTCTAGGAACTGCCCTCTGTGAAAGTGCATTTTATCCAAGGTCACACACAGGACAGGGGGCAGCCCACATGCAGTGACAGGTGGATGAGGGTGCATAAGGACC
>NW_003852499.1:4643538-4646004 GCF_000181295.1 Otolemur garnettii
AACTCCTGCCCCTGAACAACTGATCTAAGATACCCACCTAGGGCACAGGTTCACAGGAAGAAGCAGTCGCTGCTGGCACCTGTCTCTTTTCTGTGTGACTTGGGTTTTTGGCAAGTCTCAGACAAATGCAGAGATGGTTTCCTCAGTGTTATCACCATTCATTTATTCAAAAAGTCTACTGAGCACCTTTTGTGTATCAAGCACTGTCTGAGTTAACCTGACGTGTCTCAGGTTATATCAGTGAACACATACATTTAAAAAAAAATTAAATTCCAGGCAGTGCCTGTGGCTCAAAGGAGTACGGTGCCGGCCCCATATGCCGGAGGTGGCAGGTTCAAACCCATCCCCGGCCAAAAACTGCAAAAAAATAAAAATAAATAAATAAATAAAATTAAATCCCTGCTTTTGTGGGGTATAACATTGTTCTCACAGGTGAGAGGTATACCACTTTTTCAATGGTCCCAGCATTAAACCTCTAACCTTCATTTCCCAGAAGTAACCCTTCCCTTCAGAGTTTATTTATCCCCAACCAGACAGTATGCAAACACCAGTATGAGAAGAGCCCCAGGTCCAAGCTAGGTAGAGATTAGTTTCAGCTGTACCTGCTCAGTGCAGCGCGGTTTTATTTGATTGCTTGAGACTTTTACAGCTTTGCTTCCCTTGGTCGAGATAACTTTCCCAAAGCTGCCCATTTTCCTAACCACACTAATTGCATCAAATCACCTCAACCCTTACTGATCTTCCAACCCACATCCCAACTCCCATGTTCTTCATGCTTTCTCAAGATCAGTGATTTCTTCTAAAAAGCTTTCATAATTCCCCTCATCTGGTCCCTCTCCTTCCCCATTGAATAGTACTGAGGTCAAATGCAGGTACCACTTTCCAGCTCCACTTCTTTTATAAAACATAAATATAAATTAAAGTCTAATTAGCTGGCCGGGCACGGTGGCTCATGCCTATAATCCTAGCACTCTGAGACACTAAGGCAAGTAGATTGCTGGAGCTCACAAGTTTGAGACCCGCCTGAGCAAGAGTGAGACCCCTGTCTCTACTAAAATAGAAAAACTAAGGCAAGAGGATCTCTTGAACCCAAGAATTGGAGGTTGCTGTGAGCTATGACGCCACATCACTCTAACCAGGGCAACTGCTTGAGACTGTGTCTCAAAAATAAATAAATAAAGTCTGTTTGGCCTTTTGATTTCTCCCCTCCCCCACTCCATGCCCGATCTATCTGTTGCTCTCAGTACATGGTTTGAGAAGTAATAGCCCATTATCCCAGAAGGACAGATCTTTCTTAGGATATTCACTATTTTCTTTATGTTTCAAACAGGAGCGTGACAGGCTGCCCAAGTCTGAGATGTATGGCTCTAACGGGACTGTGGGACCACTCCCAGCCCAGGCACTTCTTTATCATTGTCTTTTAAAAGCAATATAATTACAATGAGAGGCAATAACCTTTCCTTCTCCCCTAGCAGGGCCAAGTGCCATAACCTAATGTATAAGAAAATAGCCTAAGCTTGTAAGGGCAAAGGAAGTAGTGGATTTGCTTGACTACAGTTAAGAAGGTGGATGGGCAAGTGGAGAGATTTGGGAATGGGAAAATACACAGGGCATGCCAAACTTAACTAAGGGATCTGCCTCACAGGTGATCCAGGTAGCCAGAAAGCTGCCATGGATACAGTTAGAGACAATTCTTCCATCTCATTATCAGCCCTTCAAGGGCAGGGACCACACTCAGCCTGGCCCATGATGGTTGTTTAATAGAAGGTAGAAAGGTCAGCCTGAAACCAATTCTCTTGGGTTTCCTATGAGTTGCTCTCACAGAAGGAGAAAAAGTTTCAGAATATCTGTAAATTGCCTTAGTCATTTTCCTGTTACTTTTCCCTCCACCTGCCTCTGCTATAGGCCCACAAGAGTTGACCAAATACAGTAGCAGAGATGATAAGAGTCATGCAACTTAAAGGTCATGGTATTGAATAATTTAGAAGAAACCCAAAGTTCACACCATCTGCTTCCCCTCTTTTTCTAGATGAGAAAACTGAGGTCAGGGAGGGAAATGGTTTGTTGAAGGTCACACCAGATGATGAAAGAAAAAGCTAGTGTCAGTAACTCCTTAACCAGGATCACCACCCTCTTTGTCACTCCAAGACCTTGACTGTCACTCAAAAGGTCAGGGGTCACAGAGCAAGCCTTATAGAAGCTGATGAACTCTTCCTAGTGGTCTCTGTGTATTTAGGGTAGTTGCCACCTCAAAGAACGCTGATGGCTGCCCACACAGTCTAAGAGTCCTTGAGTTTTTCCTACAGGTGAAGATAACTTCCAAAACTGGCCATATAGTTTGGGTTTGGGGCTCTTCAGTGTATTGTCTACAAAAATACCATTCTTCGTTAAATTCAGAACACCCATTTAAATTGCTCTCTAATTTCTACTTATGCAAAATTAGATCAATGTTCAAAATAATGTAAC
>NW_003852499.1:4646211-4648082 GCF_000181295.1 Otolemur garnettii
GAACCCACCACCTTAGGTGTATGTGGCTGGCGGCTTAGCTGCTTGAGCTACAGGCACCGAGCCAAAAGTTAGGTATCTTGATGTTTAACTTCAAAGTTCTCAAACAGTTCTGAAAAAATTTTTCAGCTACTAGGGGTGACCACATTTATTTTTAATAACCAACCACTAGAATTTCTACTCAGTTGTGGCTGTTGATCAGCGTTAATGTGTAGTTGCTTAAATTCTCCATTTAACTCATGGAACCTTCTGCCCTGTGTTTCACTGCCACAAAGAAACTTCTTTTAACGTTCAACAGAAAAGCTCATCCTACGTATCTTGCTGGGTTAACTCTCAGCTGACCCCTGTATGTATCTATGCAGCAGAAAAGGAAGTTACATCATATCTTCATGATGATATTTCCCTGGAAAAGTGTCTTCTTTTTTTTTATTTTATTTTATTTTTTTTTTTTGGAGACAGAGCCTCAAGCTGTCCCCCTGGGTAGAGTGCTGTGGCATTACAGCTCACAGCAACCTCCAGAAAAGTGTCTTCTTCATTTTATAACCAGTTAAGTTTCCTTTAACTGATCGCCAATGATGGTTTTAAAATAAGCAAGAAAACCAGCCCCATTAGAGAGTATAGGAAACATTAGCCAGGATCACTAATCCCTAAACAACAGTGCACAAGTACAGTAAGCTTTAAAGAAATGCAAAAGTTGTGACATTTCTTATAATAGGTGTAATAATGGCTAATACTTCCTACGTGGCTGTCACTGCTTTAGGTGCCTTATACCAGTTAATGACTTAATTACTAGGAAGACTCTGTTAGGCCAATTTATACATTATGAAATCAAGGCAGAGTAAAGTTACGTGACTTGCCCAAGATCACACTCTGGTTAGTGATGAGGCTCAGATTTGAACCTAGCTGAATCTGAGTATCCTCCATGACACTTTATCATCTCCAGTGCTTTCTGGTCCAGCCAACAATAATCCATTTTCACTTCAGAACCTCCTCAGGGGAGGCTGAGTCTTTTTATGACTCAGAATATGAAAAACCCCACATAAACACAGCAGAGTGACAGTTAAACCGGGTTAAGTCATTCGTGATAAATAGCAGTATACACAAGAATGCTTGGGTAACATGAAATTTTCCTTAATTTTGAAAATGGCCTTTTTGCCTTTTGTGCAAAATCTGCTGGGGACATAAATCTAGCTTGGAAGTTAGTGAACTTTTTTTGTCAAAGACTCAACAGTAAATATTTTAGGCTTTGCAGGCCGTACAGTTGTGGTTGCCGTGACTTAGCCTAGCCACAATAGGGCAGAAGTAGCTATGCATGGCCAATAGGTAAACACAAGGGTACAACTGTGTTCCAATAAAACTTTATTTATGGATGCTCAAATTTAAATGTTAAATAATTTGCACCTGCCACAACATATAGTTCTTCTGTTGATTAAAAAAAGAAATAAAAAAGTAAAAATTATTTTTAGCTTATAGCCCCTAGAAAAGTAAGCAGCAGGCTGGATTTGGCCAGTGGATTGCGGTTTGCTCACCTCTATCCTAGCTGGCTGATTCTTCCCCCTCTTGAGCTGCTCAAGGGCTGGGATCCTATCAGAGTCAGCTTGGTACATTACAGACATTTAGTGGAAGTTTTCTGGATTAAAATGAATGGAACTCGGAAAGGGGGAGGAGAAGGAGGCATTTTCGGAAACCCCATCCTGTCTCATGCTCAGACAGGAACTAAACTCAAGCAAGTGTGGGACTTTTTTTCCCCCTGCATACCTCTCTTGCCTTTAGTAATAGTTTTGTTCACTTTTGATTGCCCTAAGTACCTGGCATATCCAGGTCTCCCCCTGAGTTCTATGTATAACTCTGACTGTCTCTGCATGGCAGGTTTC
>NW_003852499.1:4648122-4648966 GCF_000181295.1 Otolemur garnettii
GGGGCCTTCCAAGGGATTTAGTGGTTCCTCATTTGGCTGCATAGCAAAGCGGAATGCTTCTTTCCGATTTCTGCTGCTGATAGCATGGCACAAAGATCAAAGGGAGACGTGCTCCAGATAATATTGAAACCTTCTGCCTCCAGCTGCAGTAACTATTTGGAAAGCGTGTGAATCAATAAGGTGCGTGGCTTAGAGGAGAGGGCACCTTCCTGAAGTTTTCTAAAGGCCTATGAACTAGAGACCCCTGGCGTCCTAGGACTTTTGAAGGTCAGAAGAAATTCTGCATGTCCCATGCTACAGGCAGATTCACCCTCTGAAGCCTAGCTGAGAAACAAAAAACCTTCACCATCCTCATCCACAGAGGAGTCTGAAGGCTCAATAGCCATCAGGCCAGCACAGTGCAAAGATGATTTCTGACTGGTTCAGGCGTCCATGGGCTTCCCAGTGGGCACCTTTCTCTGTGTGTCCAAAGTGCCCGCTTTGGTCACAGCTGAGGAACCACTGGCCTAGAGTTTGGTTCTTGGTAGCGCAGAGTGACAAAAATGGAAACTTCCAGTTGGGACAGGATAGTTTTCATTGGAGCATGAGAATCTTCCCTCACCCGTATTCCTTAACAACATCTACCCTGAACGATGATGAGACAATGAATTCCACAGCTTAGATAATACAGTCCCCCCGCCCCCGTCTGCTCAGATCTGCCTTTAAAAAGTGCTCACTTGGTTAAGGAGGGGATTTCCCAGCAGTGCTGCACGCGTTTCCTTCTCTCTTTGGGGAGACACGTCTTTGCTTTCTTTACTGAGATGATTGGCGCTCCTTCTTACTTTTCCCTCTCACTCCTACTGTA
>NW_003852499.1:4649181-4649590 GCF_000181295.1 Otolemur garnettii
AGTGTGTCATGTTGTTGCCCAGGCTAGAGTGCAGTGTCATCACCATAGCTCACTACGAACTCAAACTCATGGCTCCAGTGATCCTCCTGCTTTACCCTCCCCAGTAGCTGGGACATGCCACCATGCCCAGCTAATTCTTCTATTTTTTAGAGACAGGGTCTTGCTATGTTGTCCAGGTTCATATCGTATTCCTGGCGTTAAGTAATCTTCCTGCCTTGGCCTCCCAAAATTCGAGGCTCATTGGTGCGAGTCAATACACCCTGTCCACATCTTCATTTGTGTTTCTCAAACACATCAAGCTCTTTCCCCACCTTAGGGCCTTTTAAAATTCTATTCCCTCTGCTCAGAATGTCCCTCCTCCAGATGTTTCCACAGCTGCTTCCTTCTTGTCATTTGAGTTTCCGCGTAA
>NW_003852499.1:4649610-4651132 GCF_000181295.1 Otolemur garnettii
TCTAAGGGACATTCTTGTCCGGGTATAAGGGGATCTAATCATCACCCAAAGGCCCCCATCTCCAAATGCCATCATATTGTGGGTTAGAACTTCAACATATGAATACTAGGGGACACATCTCGCCTAGATGGAGGAGTTCCACGTGTCCATTCTGTCTCCTTGCTCTCATGGTTTGAAAACTGAGACTTGGTGAGGAAAGAGAAGATGGGAGAAGGAGTGGGATGGATCCACAAAGCTCAAGAAAGGCAATACAGACTTCCTTAAGCACGCTGGTTGGCAACAGCCTGGTCCACCTAACATGCCTACACGGTTTTTAGTTCTCCCTACCAGAATTTATGCTTTGGCACTGATGACCTAGAACCGCAGTTCCCAAGGAATACCAGCCCAGAGACTGGCTTCTTGGAGAAAAGGATCAGTGGTCCTTACGTATGGAATGCTACTTACTCCACCCATTAACTCTAACAACCTTGCAGTTCCATATGTATTTTAAGTTTAAATTTTGTCTAAGGCAATTCTTTCCAAATGTCTTTATCATGGAACTATTAACTACTACCCTGAAAATCATCAACCCCATATAGAACCAGTTGTCTTCCAAAAGAAAAACAGAGCAAAGGACTGTCAGTTTTTCCTTCCAAACTCATTTGTCAGTGCCCACTCCACCTTCCTCATGACAGAGTGAGCGAGGGCAGGCAGGGGGGCCTGGAGGGAAGGATGCCCCTGGGCCATAGCACATGACGTAAGCTCATAGAAGGAGACATCAGAGATGGGGAAGATTGGTTCTACAACCAACTGCTGTTAGTCTCAGAGCAGGAATGGATGGACCAGAGGAGCAGGTCCCTGAAGCATCGAAGAACCTCTGAGGACATGGTGAGGTGACTGCACCTGGTGCTGGCTCCTTCTCCACCTCGTCTTGGTTCTCTCACTCACTCACTCTGCCTGTTTATTTGCAGCTTTGGTCCCCAAATGCTCTAGACACTCTAAACACTGTGCTAGGTGGGAAATGAGCAGAACCTCTGAGGGTGCCAGGCTGCTGGAAGAGGGGAAGTGATCTGGTCCCTCCTACTTCTCTGGATCTGCTCCCAGCATCTTCTTTTCCTCCCCAGGGCTCCCGCCCCTGTGTTTGTGGTACGCCCTCCGCCCTCTGCTGCAAGCCCTGTGCTCTTGCTATCTCCTCTGCCTGGAAATCTCTTCCCACTGTGCGTTAGCTGTTCAGTGACTGCTCATTCGCTACAAATCAGCTCATTTATTATTTCATCTGAACAAACCTTCTCTGCCTCCAGTGATTCTCTCACTGTGTGCTCTTGTAGCACCACGTATCTCTTCTTCAGAATGCTTACCAAAGTTGTAGTTTTGCATTTAACTGTGTGATATATGTGTGTATATATATATATATTTGTTACCCTTGGTAGAGTGCCATGGCGTTATAGCTCACAGCAACTTCAAACTCTTGGCTCAAGCAATCGTTTTGGCTCAGCCTCCTGAGTAGCTGGGGCTACAGGTGCCTGCCACAATGTTGGGCTAG
>NW_003852499.1:4651569-4652414 GCF_000181295.1 Otolemur garnettii
ACTACCCTGAAAATCATCAACCCCATATAGAACCAGGGCCTGCAAACTGTGTTTCAGGGCACATCGTAAACATGCTTTTTCCTTGACTGGCCATTTCCAGAAAAGATAAGTTTTGTCTACGGCCATACCACCCTGAACATACCTGATCTCAGAAGTGAAGTGGGGTTGGGCCTGGTTAGTATTTGGATGGGAAAAAAGAGAAATTTTATGTTTGTTCCTTTTTTAACCTTTAAAGAATTACATAATTCACACATGATCAATAGAGAAGAAATTAAATGTGAAAATAGAAGAAAGAGAAAAGAAAACCTGCTTCTGATACCCCTGTCCAGAAACCACACCTTCACCATTTTAGCACCTTTCTTTCAGACTTTTTTCAATGTGTAATTACTACACATGTTCCTTGAAAAATATTTTTTCAAAGAATCATTGATATAAATTACCAGTGATGATGGCCAAACAGTTTTAAAAAGAGAATGAATTCCTTGACAACTTAAGTGTGGGGGTTCTTCCTCAAAATTTCCAATGTGGCTTCTTACCTTTGGTTTCTTTGTTTAGTTTTAAGTACTTCACACTTGTCCTCCTCAGTTTACCTGGCATCCCCCTTAGGCTAAAGTGAGTCCACTTGAAGCTTTTAATAGCAGCACTATGCAGGGAAAGAATGCAAGGTGCCCCACTTGTAGATATCGGGTGACTTGAAAAGTTTCTGAACCATCTCCCATGGAGCAGGGGGATGAATAGGAGGGTAGGAATCTTGTCTTTAGACACTCAAGATGAGACCAGGAGACTTGGAAATACGTTTCAGCTTACTTCTCAAAGATGTGTCTTCATAGCACCACTAAAAATAG
>NW_003852499.1:4652578-4678759 GCF_000181295.1 Otolemur garnettii
TGAAAAGCAGATAAGAGATGCTCGAAAAAACTGCCAACCAATCAACAGAAACAGTAAACATGTAGGTGGTCTAGTATGGTGGTAACATTAAATCTTGAATTTTCCTGGATCCCGATTGCAAATATTTGGCCATGTTTTCCTCTAAGGGACATTCTTGTCCGGGTATAAGGGGATTGAAGAATGTGGGTAGTATAACGCCATGTGGCTGTGATGCTTCATGCAGAGGACACAGAAAACAATAAGGCCAGTTTGGCACAGATAAAAATAGTATAAGCTTTGGTGTCAGAAAGATGTAATTTTAAAAGTTAAGCATTTTCTGCAACATAATAACTATGGAACGTGTGGCAAGTTACTGCACATCTCTGGGCTGTAGCGTGCAATAGGAAAATAGGGTCATAGTCAGTATTTCTCTCATTTGCAGCATGTCTGAGTCTCCCACAGTGCTGACCCCTAGGAAGCACCCAATAAGATAGTAGCACCGATGATAATGACTGTTACCTAGTCTCCCAAGGAGCTGACAGTCATCTTACACACAGACTTTTCTCAAAGAAGTATAAGATCTCAAACAAAATATGGAAGATGCCCACCGAGAAGAAATGTGGCTGGAAAGGAGAGATCCATGTAGGACTTTAGAGGGAGGGGCTGGCGACACTAAGTAGGAACAAAGCTGGATTTTTCCATGATGCCTTCAGTTCTGTGGACCACTTGCCAAGACTCTGCGAAAGGCCCTAGCTGTTTTGTACTCTCTTTCTTAAAGAGGGTCCTGCAAATGGTGTATCCTGCAGAGACCCAGCTCTGGGTCTAAGTCAGTGGTGAGCCTCACCGCCATGCTGAAGAGTTCAGGCTTCCCTTATAAGCCTGGAGAGCTAAAAAGTGGGGAGGAAGTGGTGCTGTCATATCCCAGGGAATTCTCTCCAACTCTCTGTGCTGGTCCAGAGGCCCCATGAGCACACTTGCATTGGCAGGCAAGCCAGTGCAGGCCTTTCTGCTCAGAGCTCTGCTGCGGCTCCCCCTTGGCCTCTAACAATTTGGGGAATCTAAGGCATGGGCTGCTTTCCTGCCGGCTCTGACCAGGCTGACACAGCCATCCGGCTAAGGAGATTAAGCAGGCTTTATTTACAGAAGCCTTCTAGTGACAGCAGCATCCACCACGCCTAGGTAGAGCCTGGGAAGAATGAAAGTACATTCTTTTCCTGTTGCAGCTGAATGCCAGGGCAAAGGCTACATCCACCACAGAGATGATGGAGACAGGTATCTGAGAGGCCCGGGCGACCCGAGCTGCACCTACCCACAGCCAGGCAGCATCATGGAAAGACTGACTTCAGTGCTGGGTCTTGAGCGTGGTGGCAGTGACTGCCGAGACAGGGTCTTTTGTCCAGGGAGTCCTGCCATACCTACACGGGTGTAGCACAGGAGAGGGATGCAATGAACATTTGCTCAATGAATGGATGAGGAGGCCTTTGCCCAGCTCCTTTGCCTCTCTGTCCCATCCTTTCCACAGTTCTCACTTCTGGAATAAAGAACTTTTCAAACTATTTTATAAACATAAAATTCAAAGTATTTTATAAACATAAGCATTAACGAAAAAGGTTATTATATTTAAAAGCAAGAGCACTATACCCTGTAGGTGTGGAACTTTCACTCAGAGCATTTGTGTGCAACAGAAATGGCTCCCCTGCCCTCCCACCACATGCCCTACATTTGTGTGTGCACGCACACACACAGATACACACACACAGACATGCGTGGGCACACACCTGGGGTGATGGTAAAGCCATCACTGGTTTTATGGTAGGGAGGGTAAGTTTACAATTTAGTGGTCTCACTGGGTCCCAGTTCTACTCTTTCTAAACAGAATGATCTTGGGGCAGCACCTGTGGCTCAAAAGGGGAGGGCACAGGTCCCATATGCTGGAGGTGGTGGGTTCAAACCCAGCCCTGGCCAAAAAAAAAACTGCAACTCCCCCCTCAAAAGCCAGAATAATCTTGGGTGCGTTACTTGACCTTTTAGGGCCTAACTTGTCTCATCTGTAAGAAGGGATGCTAATACCATGCACCTTGCAGGGTTCCTTGGGAGGATTAATTAAGATGATACGAAGCAACACAAGAATTGTGAAGGGTTATTACTACCGATAGAGCAGCCAGGACTTAGGTGAAAATGAACTATTAAACTTTTATTTTGCCTGTCATTCAGTGGGGACAGGAAAAGAACATGCATTCATCCCTGCTCTGCAAAGGCAGGGCTTGGCAGATGATGGGGTCATTGGAAATATTTCTGTAGGTTAAATTGCTAAACTATGAGAGAGAAACCAGTAGGAAGCCAGAGAAGACATCCTAGAGGAGATGATTTTGAAAAATACCTGAGATGCCTGATGTCTTGACATTCACTCCCACTTTTTACAAACCCAAATGCCTCAGTTATCTTCTCTGACCCCTATAAAGATGCTAACACCTTACTAAATCATGACTTGTCTCACTGATTTCTGGCCTGGCGTGTTTTCTTGGATTTCTGCCCATCCTTGTTCTTGTTCAGCTACCACAAGCCGTGCGGCCAGTGCCTCTCTTGTGATGACCCCAGACCAACACCATAAGCACTTGGAGCAATGATTAAAACCTTTTGGGTCATTACAGTGTTTAGACCAAGGTCCAAAGCAAACTGGCCCCTAGGGCATTTATAGGAGTCCTGTTCATTCAACTAGCTTCCCTTCCGTTCTCCCAAACTTCTTGTGTATACCAGCCGTCGTTCCTGCTGAACTTGGTTTAGTATTTTGATCTTGGATCCTTAGCTTTCAATCATTGTGACCCAGGCTTCCAAACCATCCATTTTCCTTATCATAAGGAGACTTAATGCCTTTAATTGACATTTTCTTAGTGATTATCACCTGGATTATGTCACACTGCAAAGAGGAATCAGAGAATAAAAGAAGGAAAGGTACTGAGTGGTCTGGCCTCTCAGAATTGTTCCAAGTGACTCTGGGGCAGCCTTCAGAACCTGGTATTCAGAAGAGGAAGAAGGCTGACATCATACTACACAGTCTCATTCTTGCTACCAAGCAGCCGTGTGCCCTGGGGTGAGTTGTCTCATTTTTCTAGTCTTTAATTTGTCTGTCTATAAAATTTGAGGTTAGATACATGCACTTTTGCTCTAAGTTTCTGATTCACATGTTTTGCAGCAGTGGAAAAAAAAAAAGCCTTGACTTTTGAATTCCTCCAAGGCACCATCTTTCCTGTAGCCTCCCCATAGCCTGTGCCTTATGCTGTAACAAAGAGTTAATCACTTGTACCTGGTCAGCAGACAGGGTTTGCTCATGGTCATCTAGGGATGCAGGCACCTCCCTTCTCGTGGTTCCACCTTTTCTAGGTCCTCTAGGGAAAAGAGGCTGGGGATAGAAGTCCTGGTTTTCTATGGGTCAGGTGGGAAGAAGTATACTACATATCTCTTTCCTCGCATACTATTGGTCATTCCTTAGTTATGTGATGATCTCAAATTGCAAGAGAAGCTAAAACCCATGCTTGCTCATTCACTCATATGTTCATTTAACATAGAGCTACTAACATAACATTCTGACCAGAAACTGTGGATGTACCAAAAAAAGAATTATTCATAATCCAAGCCCATATACAATAGTATAAACATACTACAATGAATACGCATAAATGTATAAGAGAGGGACTGTGTTGTAGGATTCCTGGGATGGAGAAAAGTCTTCCCATTATAGTGTTTGATGCAAACAGGAGACTGGAAAGCAAATGGGAGTTGTACAGATGAATCCATGATGGGGCAGGGAGCAGTGATCAAATGATGTGATGTTAGGGCTGGAAGGATGGAAGCTAATAGGACCTTGAAGAGCTTAGACGGCGTTCATTAGGAAATGGGGCCAGTGACAGTCTTGAACATTTGAGCCAGTTCGTTTTAGAGGCAAAAGGGATTACTAGCCACATACCGTATTCTCTATCCTTTGCCCAAAGCCTTGCCTTGCTAGTGCCACCCCATTCCAGACAGAACCAGAGAAAAGTATGGAAGACTTGGACTCCCGGAAAAACAAATCAAACCCAGTTCCACTAAGGGTGGCGGTGATGAAGTGGTACCGGATACTGTGGCTGATCGGCCATGGGCATCACCTCTCCTCAGGGACCCATGCTCTGGGGATAGTAAACAGCCACTGACCTCTAGTGGTCAAAATGGCCCCCAAGCGGTGCCACATACCCAGCTCCATGAGTCTATCCCGAGTGAGTGTAGTTACAAGAGAAATTTCTCAGACTGGAACCTCTCTTCTTTTTAGCCTCTCCTTTTCACCCTCCATGGACTTTCATTTAAGTGAGTCTATCCATCACTCATCATCTCAGCCAGGGTGCCCGGACCAAGCTGGGGAGCTTCAGGAATGGAGGGGACAAATGGTACTCATCCTGCTGACCACAGCCTGCTAAAGCTATTTTCACCTTATGAAACACCGTGTATGTCAATGAGAATAATACATATACGTATATATATATATACACTTTTTTTTTTTTTTGAGACAGAGTCTCACTTTGTTGTTCTTGGTGGAGTATCATGGCATCACAGCTCCCAGCAACCTCTAACTCTTGGGCTTAAGTGATCTTCTTCTCAGCCTCCCAAGTAGCTGGGACTATAGGTTCCTGCAACAATGCCTGGCTATTTTTTTTGTTGTAGTTGTCATTGTTGTTTAGCAGGCTGGGGCCAGGTTTGAACCTGCCTGCCTTGGTGTACATGGCCATCACCCTACCCACTGAGCTATAGGCACTGCCTGAATAATGCATATATTAAAAGTCAAGATCCTATTCAAGGTTAAATTTTATTAAACTGCACAATGGGGCCAGGTTTTCTAATAATAATAATTATGATGTTAAACAGTATGCCTGGTGCCATTCTAGGACTTTCAGAGATATATATGTGTGCATATGTATGTGTATAAACTTAATTAATCTTCACAAAAACTCTTTGAAGTAGGTACTGTCGTTATCCCTCATTTTAAAGATGAGGAAATTGAGAGACACAGAGGGTAAGTAACTAGTTCCAGGTTACAAAGCAAGACTGTGGCGGATCAGACACCTAACCCAGGCAGCGTAATTGTAGAACTCATAGGATATTGCCCCCAGCTCCATCTTGGACTAGCCATGTGACATTCCTGAGGTCCCTGACCTCTCCTTCCTCCTCTGCCACAAGAGTGGGCTGGACTAGAGAAGAGGTTAGACTTTTCTTAGAAGTGGAAGGGACATATACAACAGGTAACAGGGCCTCTGCTTTAAAGTAGGGCCAAGAATCCACCTAACTCAGTTTTCCTCTTTCCCCATCCAAGGGGTTCTTAAACTGGGAAAGAGCTCAGGACTTAAAGAACTGGATGGCACCCAAGGATTATATTGACTAGCATTTATTTAGCATGTATTCTATTTCAGGCATTACATTAGGTGTTTTTGAAATCTTATACCCTTAATCCTCACAACAATCATGAGGTAGTGGTTATTACACTCATTTTCAGATAAGTAAACCAAAGCACAGCTAGCTCAAAGTTACACAGCTAGTAAGTGGCAAAACCAGGGTGCATATACAGGTCTGCCAGATGCCAAGAACCATGCTTTGTTTGTTTGTTTGTTTGCTTTTCTAGCAAGCTCCACAGCCCCTCTGGTAGCAAGGACAGTGTGTTGGAAATCAGCATACTAGGGTCTGGTTCCAAGGCTGCCCTGGAGTCACAGTACTAGGTAAGGAGAAGGTGAAGATAGTCCTTTCTGCAGGGAAGTGAGGGAAGCTGGAGGTAAAGGTGAGCTCACAGGAGACACCAGATGGGCACTGGGGCATCCGCACGCTGGCTCAGGCCCCCCCAAGCCATCTCTACACTACACTGAAAGTGTCCGTCGAAGGAAAATGTTGTGATTTAATCTCTTATGCTCGGGTTTCTTTTTAATTTCTGGCAGCCATACCTAGGAGGCAATAGAAGCAGAAGTCTTTGCTCTTTGCCACCAACTCAGACATGAGCTGCCTCTAGGAGGAAGCAGCAAACCCTGGCTGAGCAGGGCTCACGTCACCCAGCCCACTTGGTGGTTGCTTATCTCCCCTTGGCAGATAAGGAGAAATTGTTGGTTACAGGCCCCTGCGAGGCCCCTTTTCTTGAAGGCATGTGTTGGTTCTCAAGTGTGTAGTTGCTCTAACACCAAACTCTAGATAGAAAAGTGATATTGACAGGTCTTTGATGTCCTCTCCCAATTTAAACAATACCTGATTCCAAGAGGTGCTTTTTAGTTAAAGAGAATCAGATCTGTGTTCTAGCCCTTGCTCTGCTCTCACTAGCTGTACAACCAGGGGTTTTACACAAACCATCTCACTCTCTCTCTGGACGTAGGGGAAGCAACTTACTCAGTTCACCCAGCAAGTAAGGGACACAGGAGGCACTGAAGCTCCTCTGCGGAATTCATTTGCAAATTTAGCAGATGTTTATAAGTGGTCCCTCTGTGCTGGGTCAGTGCTAGGAACCAGGAATACTGTGGTGAACAAACACACCTCCAGCTGGAGGGGAACTCTGAAATCTTCTAGCTGCTTTTGCTGCATTTAAAGATGGAGAGAGTTTATGTCTCTTGCCCAGTGATTAATGAAGGTGTTTGCTCTTTTCATATTGATTTGCTTGAGTTCTTTGCAAATTCTGGTTATTAACTGTTTGTCAGATTTGTAACATGGGAATATCTTCTCCCATTCTAAAGGTTATCTATTTGTTTTGTTGACTGTGTCCTTAACTGTGCAGAAGCTTTTAAACTTGATCAGGTCCTATTTATTTATCTTAAACAGACCTTTTTCCCAAGAAGACAAACTAATGGCTGAAAAAATGCTTATCCTCCTTAATCATTAGAGAAATGCAAATCAAAACCACTTTGAGATATCACATAAACCCAGTGAGAATAGGCTACATCACAAGGTCCCAAAGCTGTAGATGCTGGTGTAGATGTGGGGCAAAGGGTATATTTATGCATTGTTGGTGGGATTACAAACTAATACAACCTCTTTGGAGAGAAGTATGGAGAATTCTCAAACAACTAAAAGTAGACCTTTCATTTGATCCTGCAATTCCATTACTAGGTATCTACCCAGAAGAAAAAAGATCATTTACTATGAGGACATTTGCACTTGAATGTTTACAGCAGTTCAATTTACAATCACAAAGATATGGAAATAACCCAAGTACTCTTCAACCGATGAATGGATCAGTAAACTGTGGTATATGTATACTATGGAATATTATTCAGCCATAAAAAGATGGAGGCTTTGTATCTTTTGTATTTACCTGGAAGGATTTAGAGAACATTCTCCTAAGTAAAGTATCTCAAGAATGAAGAAGCAAGCATCCCATGTACTCAATACTAAGTTAAAACTAGTAGATTAACAACTATAGATTAACTATAGATTAACTATAGATTAACAACTATAGGCTTTTAACTAAGTTAAAACTAGTAGATTAACAACTATAGATTAACTATAGATTAAAACTATAGATTAACAACTATAGGCCCACATGGGAGAAAACACAATTAAATTCAAGAAGGGGGAAGGAGAAGAAGGGCTCAGTAAGTTTTCACCTTTCAGATACAATGTACAGGTATATGGACCACTGGCCGGGAGAAGGACTCAACTATAACTCAGCCTTTACCTTGGAATCACAAACAATGTAACCCAATCATATGTCTCATCATATTAACCTGAAATTAAAAAACAATCATATGTAGCATCGTATTAACCTGAAATTTTAAAAAATCATAGGTAGCATATATTAACCTGAATTTAAAAAAAAAGAAGAGGCCAAAAAGGGAAGCAGAGCAACTTGTTCAAAGTCATGGAAAAAGTGAGAATGTGTATAAAATGACCTTGCCGCATGCTGAGTGTGAAGATGACTGTAGAAATCAAGTTAGTATACTTAGCTAAATGTTGTGAATGAAGGGCTGGTAAAAGAGGAGAGGAGAGGAGAGGAGAGAAAGCCTTATTTAGAGGCCTAGAAGTCAGAGACTGAGAAGTCAACAGAGCCCCAGCAGATCTTTCATTCCCCATAGCAGCTTTGTCTTTTCTCTCTATGAATAGCAAGAATTTCAATATTCAGCAGAGTAGTCAGTCTAAAATGTGATTTCCCTAGTATGAACTAAAACTGGGAATGAAAGCAGGGGAAATGGTACCAAACAAAGTGTGGGAAAGCTAGCTGTTTCCCTGTAAGTTGGCGCCTCTCCATGGTTTTCGACTGAATTTCAGGGAAACCCAAAGGTGTATCTAAGGACAGTGGACAGTAGGTCCTGACACATGATCCAAGGGCGTGTGGCCGTCGGCAAGACTTGGCGCTTCAAGTTCACAAGAAATGCATTGCAAGCCAGGCACAGTGGCTCACACCTGTAATCCTAGCACTCTGGGAGGCCGAGGCAGGTGTATCACTTGAGCTCAGGAGTTTGAGACCACCCTGAGCAAGAGTGAGACCCTGTCTTTAAAACTAGCTGGGCATTGTGGCACATGCCTGTAGTCTCAGCTACTTGGCAGGCTGAGGCAAGAGAATCCCTTGAGCCCAAGAATGTGAGGTTCCTGTGAGCTATAATACCATGGCGCTCTACTGGAGGCAAGAGAGACTCCAATAGAATCAAAAAAAGAAAGAAAGAACAAAAGGAAGGAAGGGAGGGAGGGAAAGTAAGAGAGAAAGAGAGGGAGAGAGAGAAAGAAAGAAAGAAACACATTGCCAACTGAGTTTTGATGGCACTCATTTCTTCTCACATGTAACCTGAACACTCTAGTTAAAGGTGAGGAGTAAGCTGATTTTATACAAACTGAATTGTAGGCAGTTTCAAAGCTCACTGCTTTATCTTTTATTTATTTATTCATGTATGGATTTATTTTTGAGACAGAGCTCACTCTGTCACCTGGGCACAGTGCAATAGCATCACAGCTCACAGTAACTTGAAACTCTTGGGCTCAAGTGATTCTTCTGCCTCAGCCTCCTAAGTGGCTGGGATTACAAGTGCCTGCCACAATGCCTGGCCTATTTATTTATTTATTTTTTGAGACAGCGTCTTATTCTTGCTCAGGCTGGTCTCAAACTCATGAGCTCAAGCGATCAACCCACCTCAGCTTCCCAGAGCGCTAGGATTACAGGGGTGAGCCACTGTGCTTGGTGAAAGTTCACCACTTTAAAGTAATTCATTGTAAACCAGAATATCACTCCCTAATTTGCCTTTGCAGTCAATTCTGATTTTATTTTATTTTATTTTATTTTATTTTATTTTTTGAGACAGAGTCTCAAGCTATCACCCTTAGTAGAGTGCTGTGACGTCACAGCTCACAGCAACCTCAAACACTTGGGCTTAAACAATTCTCTTCCCTCAGTCTCCCAAGTAGCTGGAACTACAGCCACCTGCCACAATGCCCAGCTATTTTTTCATTGGAGTTGCATTGTTTGGCAGGTCCAGGCTGGATTTGAACCTGCCAGCCCTGGTGTATGTGGCTGGTACCCTATCTGCTGAGCTATAGGCGCTGAGCCCTGATTTTAACTTTTTGATATCAGATTTTTTTTTTTTCAGTGTCTGACTTATGAGATACCTAAACTCTTTTTTTTTTAAGAATTTATTTATTTGTTTTGCAGTTTTTGGCTGGGCTGGGTTTGAACTGGCCACCTCCGGTATATGGGGCCAAAGCCCTAATGCTTGAGCCACAGGCACCACCTGAGATACCTAAACTCTTTTTCTTTTTTTTTTTTTTTTTTGAGATGGAGCCTCAAGCTGTCCCCCTGGGTAGAGTGCCATGGCATCACAGCTCACAGCAACCTCCAACTCCTGGGCTCAAGCGAGTCTCCTGCCTCAGCCTCCCAAGTAGCTGGGACTACAGGCGCCCGCCACAATGCCTGGCCAGATACCTAAACTCTTAAGGTGAATCCAAAGCCATGGAATAAACTTTGAACTCACTCCGTGTGGCCTACACATGTAGATTCCGTCTTCATCATTTCCTCACCCAATCACAGTGAGGGAACAAAAATAAGTAAGAAAGGGCTCTTGCCTTGGAGGAGACTGCAGCCCAGAGGAGGAAACAGACGACTGAAGAGGAGATTTCAGTATGATGCTCCCACAGAAACATACTCAAAGTGCTATGGTGAAGGCCATACTTTTTAGAAAAGATGAAACACTTCCATTTTCCTATAACAAATCCCTTTGTTTGCCTTTCATGTCAACTTGTACTATGGAAACAGGAGGTGTAAGGCAGTTATGCCCACTAGAGAAAGAATTCAGTGCATCCAGAGTCCTGCCCATGGTTCCTGGTTCTGCAGAGAAGTGTGAGGCCCAGAAAGTCCCGTGCTCCTCCAGGGCATGGGCTGCCCCACAGGTGATGGGCTCAGGCCCAGCGAACCGTGCGGATGGACACTCACTGAGCTTTCCTGGCTGTGAAGGGAGAAGCAGAAGACTGAGTCTCTGGAATGTTGCTTAGTGACTTTTTCTTGTCATCATTTGTCCAGGTTTCTGGATAGGAACAGTAACTTCAGGGAGGAGAACATGGTCTCTTGAGGGCAGAAGGTACCTGGAAAACTAGCAGGACTAGGAAGCGAGAAAATCGGGGCATAGGAGGAAATGGAGAAGAGAGAAGGGGGAGTCAAGAAGAAGAATTGATCATGTAATTTCTAGTCAGCTCCTACCTGGGTGGGGTCCAGATCCCACTGGGCGTGAGTCTGCCATGAGGGAGGAGTGTGTGCTGGCCCTGAGCATTCATGTCTAAGCCGGACCACAGCTGGAGTCTTAGGCTGAATCCATCTGTGGAGGTCGGCTCTGGGGTGACCTTGGCCTCTTCTAAAACCTGTTCATTCAGGCCAGGCTAAAGGATGGGAGGAATGGCAGGAGGCCAGATGGCAGGGGATCATGCCGGGGTGGGCACTATGGCTGATGGGTTCAGAGCCCCTGGCTGGTCTTCTGTCCCTGTCCTCACCAAATATTCCTGCTTGTGGCTGGCAGGAAGAAGCAGTTTGGCTGTGGGGATTTAGTAATAAGATACAGAGTTCTTCACCTCCAGGTCACTAGTTCAAAACCAGGTCAGCGGTGAGTCAAAGTTCCTAACCAGGGGGGCATGGTGAAGGTTTCATGTGAGTGACTTGAAGGCAAATATTTGCCCTCCGGGAAGACAGCTCAGGCAGGTCAGCCTGGGCCACAGGCAAGGAGCACTGTCCTGCTGACATGCTGAGCAGGGCCAGAGAGGCCTCCACAGGGGCCTTGTCCTTCTGGCTCCATTCTTTCCAAGACCCCTCTTCTCTGCCCCCAGGCCAGGTCGCATACTAGGTCAAAAGAGCTCAGGTAGGCCCCAGTCATGCAAATCATCTCATGATAGCCCCGTTTTCTGAGAAATCTCTGGCTCTCTGAGAGCAGAGATCATCTATTATATCACTCTTGCACTTCCCTATTTTATTATTATCTTGTTTTGGTCTTATCATTATCTAAATTTATTTATTGGTTTATTTGCCTATTGCCTGAACCTCACCATTATTATCACTTAAGCACAGAGGCTTCATCTATGCCTGGCACTTGCTAGGTGCTTAAGAATTATCTTTCGAATGAATGATTACATAGAAGACCGAACTCCTGGCCCCTCACACAGTGTCTGGCAGAGAGGATGTGCTCAAAGACATTGCTGAATAAATGAATGAATGGATGGGTGGATGACAGAAAGAAATTTTGAGAAATATCAGCTCCCAGCACACCAACGGTGTCATTTTACTGCCAGAGAATTAGGAAGTTTTATTTTTCTTAGTTCTTTTGAGCTAAGGCCAAAGCACAGTGCTTAGCTCACGGTAGATGCTTGAGTGTGTTCAGTGAGCTATGTACATACAAATACAAGTAAGACACAGCCCAGCTCTACATCAGATGTGGAGTCACGTTCACACACATGTTCACCAAGCACTTGTTCTATGCCAGTCACAATGGCAGGGGGCCACGCCACGACAATAGGTAAGACAGTGAGGGGTGAGGCCAGGTGCAGTGGCTCATGCCTGTAATCCTAGCACTCTGGGAGGCTGAGGCAGGTGGATTGCCTGAGTTCAGGAGTTCGAGACCAACCTGGCACAAGAGCAATACTGTCTCTAAAAAACAGCCAGGCAGGGCGGCCCCTGTTGCTCAAAGGAGTAGGGTGCCGACCCCATATGCCAGAGGTGGTGGGTTCAAACCCAGCCCTGGCCAAAAACTGCAAATAAAATAAAATAAAATAGCCAGGCATTGCGGCAGGTGCCTATAGTCCCATCTACATGAAGATATGATAATCTCAAGCTACATTTCTTTGGGCAAGAATGAAGTAGCTTCACAAATTGAGAAAATTGCTATAGCATTAATGAGTACCCACTACATGCCAAGTGCTGGGGAGGATGGATCAAATCTTGTTTGGCTCTCTAAAAGATCTGGATCTAGTTAAAGCATTTGTCCAATGTAATAAATATTAAAACAAGGTAAGTTCAAATGTAATGCCAACATAGGAAAGGACTTGATTAATTCTGTTTTGGGAAGTTGGAGGGGATTTTACAGAGAAGCCAATATTTGAGGTTTGTCTTGGCTATTGAATAGAAATTTGTAGAACAAAAACTCTCCAGGAGAAGGGCATGGCATAGTCTAAGTCTGTCAGTTGTAGATGTGTGGAGATCAATGGAACCATGAGTTGGCTGTGTGGCTAGAATGTAGAGTATGTAGAACAGAATGGTGGAAAACAGACCTGGACAGTCAGCTATGAGCCAGACAGTTTTCTTTCTTTCTTTTCTCTCTCTTTTTTTTTTTTTTTTAAAGACAGTCTTACTGTGTTGCCCCTGTGGCATCATAGCTCACAGCAACCTCGAACTCTTAGGCTGAAATGAGTCTCTTGCCTCATCTTCCCGGTAGCTGGGACTACAGGAGCCCACCACAACGCCCAGCTAGTTTTTGTTGTCATTGTAGTTGTTATTGTTGTTTAGCAGGCTCCGGCCGGGTTCGAACCCGCCAGCCCCGTTATATGTGGCCGGTGCCCTAACTACTGAACCGCAGGCGCCGAGCCATGCCAGACAATTTTCTAAAGGTCATGCTGAAGAGCTTGATGTTAATGTCCAGGTAATAGGGAGTAATCAAGTTAGCATTTGGACCATTTATGTTTGATTGATCCAAAAGAAGGCAGGAAAGGAAGAAGAAAAGACATTAAAAAGCAGACTAAATGGAAGGCACAAAAAAAAAATAATGGAAGTAAATCCAAACATATTAGGAAAAAATAAGTTTAAGTAAATTAGACTCACTAGTTAAAGGACAATTATCAACTTCAATTTAAAAAGAAAATAGAAAAATTGTTCATGCTGTAGACATGGGTCCCCATTTTCTACAATATGGCAGATTAGATGACTTGAAAACTCTCTTACTGCAAAACTCCTAGGAATTCTAAACAAAAGATAATAGACATTCTTCTAAATGCAAAGCCAAGCTCACAAGAAAATAAGGAACAACTTTCAGTGGGAAAACAATTAGGAATTGAAAATGAGTTTAGGGTTAGGCATGGTGGCTCACAGCTATAATCCTAGCACTCTAGGAGGCTGAGGTGGGTGGATTTCTTGAGCTTAAGAGTTTCAGACTAGCCTCAGTAAAAGAAAGACCTGTCTCTACTAAAAAGAAAAAAATTCGCCAGACATAGTGGTACATGCCTATAGTTCCAGCTGCTCAGGAGGCTGAGGCAAAAAGATCACTTGAGCCCAAAAGTTTGAGGTTGCTGTGAGCTACGAAGCCGCAGTACTCAGGGTGACAGAGTGAGACTCTTTCTCAAAAACACAAAAAGAAGAATATGAATTTAGTCAGTGAGTGAACTGATATGATCAACTCAAGGTGTCAGGATGAGTATAGGGAAGATTGGGTTTTTAGGATTTTACATTTTTTAAATATAGATTGGGATTTTTAGGTCCTCAGGAATATTGAATATGAGGCATTAGTTTGATGCTAGGTGGAGAGTTGGAATTAAGAACTTCATATGTATATTTGTAAGGAAGCATTCTGCTCAACTACACAAGAAGGTGCCGAGTAAACTTGTTTGTTGAAACTGAGTCTGTGAATAGAAGAAAAAGTGACCCTATAACCTCAGAGCCACATGACCTGCTTCCTGGGGTTAGGGGTTTGCACTTGCCTTACTTGAGGGGTCCAGGAGCTCCTACCTCAATAAAACAATGTGAAGTCATCATTGTTGGATGGTACTACTGGGACCCCAGGGAGAATCATCCACAAGACAGCCCTGACCTCACAACCTTAATGTAGTTTTTTCAGAATTCTTATCACCGAAGTAGTGATTTCTCAACTGGGAAGTTATAGTCAGAACCAAATCTCACAATTATAGAATATGGGCTTCATAAGAATAGTCTTACAACCAGTTATCAGCAAACATCAGCAGATACTGAAGATAATACATGTAGACCACGAAAACTCTTCAGAGACTAGAGCTATTGAAGAGAGACCATCAGTTAGTATTTTAAAAGAATTATTATAAAAGAAAAAACGGAAAAACAAAAATTTATAAGATACTATGAATGAATCTAGGCAGATGTGGAAAAAACAAATAGAACTTAGTAAGAAAAAAAACGTGTGCTAATTGACATGTGGTAGACATAATTGTAGTAAGAGTTTATGAACTGGCAGATTTGAGAAAACTGCCCCAAACTGCAAAACAGAGATAGAAAATAAAAAAAGCAAGATTAAGAGACATGGAAGATGGAGTGAGGTTAAACAAATGACTAACGAACTTCAGAAGGTTCGTTACTTACTTCAGAACAGTAAGAGGCTTTTTACTTCAAAATAGTAAGAGAACGAAAAGAAAAAACAACCAAAGAGAAAGTGGCTAAGAATTTTCCAGAACCTATGAAACAAATGAATCTTCAGAAGCAGGAAATGAGTCCTAAGAAAGATAAATAAAATGAAATCAGCACCAAGTAACATCACAGAAAAACTTCTAAAAACTAAAACCAAATATATCTTAAAAGCAACCAAAGAGAAATGAGGATTGCCCACAATCAGACAGATAACTAGCTTTTTAAAATCAATGGTGGAAGCCAAAAGGCCATGGAATAATATTTTTAAAGTGCTGCCAGAAAATAACTGTCAGCTTTCTTTTTTATCTCTTTTAACTATCATTTTAAAGTAAGGGGAAATAAAGATATTTTTGTGCAATGACCAAGAGAATTCACCATTCAAGGACCCTTGTGGAAAAGTTTTCTAGAACGTGTGCTTTAGGAAAAAAAAATTAAACCCAGAGGGACGTCAGAGGCAAGAAGGAAGAGCAATCAAGGAAGTTAGTAAATGAGTAGGAAAAGTCAAAATATGCATTAACATCAAAAACGATGATAATCCTAATAACATTGGGAGTATAAAAAAAGGTGGAAGTGGGTAGCACCTGTGGCTCAAAGGAGTAGGGTGCCAGCTCCATGTATTGGAGGTGGCAGGTTCAAATCTGGCCCTGGCCAAAAAACCCCAAAACGGCAAAAAACAAAACAAAAACAAACAAACAAACAAAAAAGGTAGAAAGATCTAAAATGTTAGAAGGTGATAACATAAGATAGATCAAAATGTCTAAATTTCCTCTATCATGGGAAAAATGTAGTAATCCTAACTTTAGATTTTTGGTCAAACATTCCCAACAGAAGTTTAAGGTTAACCACTAAAAGAGTAGAAATAAACATATAATTTCCAAATTAATAAATGGGAAAAGGGGCAATTAAGAAAATTTGATTGATCCAAAAGGAGGCAGGAGAGGAAGAAGAAAAGACATTAAAAAGCAGACAAATAGAAGGTACAAAAAGAAATGATGGAAATAAATTCAAATATATTAGGAAAAAAATAAATTTAAGTAAATTAGACTCACTAGTTAAAAGACAATTATCAACTTCAATTTAAAAAGAAAATAGAAAAATTGCTTATACTGTTTTAAAATTACATACTTATTATTATTTTTTTTTATAGAGACAGAGTCACTTTATCGCCCTCAGAAGAGTGCCATGGCGTCACACAGCTCACAGCAACCTCCAACTCCTGGGCTTAGGCGATTCTCTTACCTCAGCCTCACGAGTAGCTGAGACTACAGGTGCCGGCCGCAATGCCCAGCTATTTTTTTTTGTTGCAGTTTGGCCAGGGCTGGGTTTGAACCCACCACCTTCGGTATACAGGGGCCAACACCCTACCCACTGAGCCACAGGCGCTGCCCTTAAAATTACATACTTAAAACAGAGGGATACAAATAATTTGAAAACAAAAACATAAAAAGAGGTATACCATGAAAACATCAAGCAAAATAAAACTGTAGTTATAATAACTGTAACACAAAAATTATAAGGTAAAATAGTGCTTATTGTATAATGATAAAAGGAGCAATTTATCAAGAAGATATAAGAAAAATTGCATTTATCTATAGACCTTCAACATATATAATGCAAAATTTGACAAGGAGATACTGATGAATCTCCATAGGAGATTTTTTTTTTAAATGAATTTATTTTTTGAAACAGGGGTCTTACTCTGTCATCTGGGTCCAGAGTGCAGTGGCATCATCATAGTTCACTGCAATCTCAAACTCCTGGGTTCAAGTGATCCTCCTGCCTCAGCCTCCTGAGTAGCTGGGACTACAGGCTTGAACCACCACACCAGTTAATTTTTCTATTTTTTGTAGAGACAAGAACTTGCTCTTGCTCAGGCTGATCTCAAGCTCCTGGCCTCCCAAAGTGCTAAGATTAGAGCCACCTAGATAGATGTCAGCCACCAGGCCCGGTACATAGGAGATTTTAAAACACATCGTTCTGGAATATTCACAGTGGCATAAATATTGTTATAAATTTATAAGATTTGAATGACATAACCAATATGATTATTGAAAAGATACACTGTATATAGAATCTTATACTCAACAATTGAAGACTATATGTGTTTTTCAAATGAGAAAAATATTTACAAAATTGGCAAGCCACGAAGCAAGTCCCAACAAATGCCAAAAAATATCATAAAGTGTACCTCCTCCGATCAAAATTGAATTACGATAGAAAGGAACAACAAAAAAAGTAACTTTAAAAGAAAACAACGAATATTTAAAATTTTAAATATTTTTAATTAACTTATGGGCCCATAAAAAATTATAATATCAATAGAAACAAATTAATATTTAGATAGAACAAAATTAAAAATCTCACTTCATAAAACTTAAGGGATATAAAGTACTGGGAGTAATTCGCAACTGGGACATTTGGTAGTGTCTGGAGGCATTTTTGTTTGTCACAATTGAGGACAGACGTTAGTAGCATATATTAGGTAAAGGCCAGAGATGCTGCTATCCCTTCCAGACATGGGACAGCCCCCACCGTAAAGAATTATCCAGCCCCAGATGGCAACTGAACTGAGACTGAGCAAACCTTATGTAGAGGAAAAGTTATGGTCCTCAATATTATAGTATATTATATTATAGATGATGATGATCACTGTGTTGGTAAGGTTGAGGATAGATAAGAAAAGGGAGCCAGATGGCAGAAAAAGTTAGCAGGCTATTATAATCACTAAGGTAGACAATAACAAGGATTCAGTCTAAATCAATAGCCACAGAAATGGAGAAAGAAAAGGGTGAAATTGATAAAATTTGGAGATAAATGAGGGACTAGTAAAAATAGAAATGGCTTAGGAGGATTGCACCAGAAACAAATCATAGATCTTCATATATACAGTAGAACTTCTGTAAGTTGATCACCAAGGAACTGTAACAAACTGGTCAACATAAAGAATGAGGTCTAGGGTACTGATGTGTACATGTGGGACCTGTCTGGTCTGTGAAATTGAGGTCAACTTCAGGAGGTGGTCAACTATGGAGGTTCTACTGGATGTTAATCAGCTAGGGTCAACCCCGCACTGATCTCGCACAGGCACCACAAGCAGTAGACACCAGGGAACAGACTGTCAATGCAAAGTGGGTTCCTGCAGGTTTAAAGAGCTGACTGAACAGCAGTGGTTCCCCAAAGAGGAAATGCAGTTGAGGCCAAGGCTAGGGAGAAGGAAGACTACACAGGTTCCCAGAGAGAGGAGACTGTGGGATGAGGACATTCTTTGTGAATTATCAGACACAAGATCAGCCAAGGTGCGGGTGTGGGTGGGCTGGTCCCCAGATTCTTCCCTTGTTTACAAGGATGTGATGCAAGTCTCTGAGGAAGTGTTTTCAGTTATGCTATGGCGGAAAAGAAAGAAAGAAAGAGACATGACCACACATACCACAAAGACCACATTTAAGGTGTGATTCAAGCAGCCATTGGGCAGCTCAAGCACGTTCTAGACGCAAGTCTGTGTCAACAGAATTATATTTACTAGCATGAGGCCTGAAATAGAAACCATGCACTAAGCTCTTCTCTCATTAACGGTGTCTCTTTGACTTCCAAAGGGGTACTCCTGAGGGGGCTATGTCAGTTGTTAATGCCAGAAATGGTGGCTGGTGGGAAAAGCTTTCTCTTCCACACTTCGCCAGGAAATTCACAGTCTGACAACATCCTTGTTGGAAACACTCAGATTTTTCTTTCTTTCTTTGACTTGTAACTGGTCTCGATGGGCTGATGATATCAAAACAGCCTCAGGTAGGTGGCTGATGGAACTTATGGGTTCACTGTTTAAAGATATTCACTAAATTAACTTCTCTGAGCCCCTTTCAGTGTCCTGAGATGTTTCTAATCTAATGAGGTGTTTTATGGTGTTTTTCCCCATCTAGATAAAAGGCAATCTGTTAGTCAGTGTAGCTGATACTTTTTATTCATTTATTTTCCATCAAACTCTGCCTCTCTGAAATAGACAAACATCTTTATTTGCTTTGTCAATGTGTGGGAGAGAGACATACGGACACAGGATAACAAAGAAAGGCAGAGACAGCGCCTGGTCTGAGTTCCTGTGGTCTCCTCTGTTCAGTTGTCTCTCTTGCTGAACTATCTCTGTGAAATTAAGAATCAGTAGGACTTCTGAGTAAATGGTGGTGGTGGTGAGAAGACACAGCAGAGAGAAAGACCAAGAGACGTAGAGGAAGAGGAAGAGAGTGGGAGGAAGTAGATGAATGGGGTGTGGCCATTTTTCTCTGCTCTTAGCCAGCAGTTCCTGGGCTCCCTGCAAACAAGATACGTCCTCATCATTAAGGATGGACTCACCTGGTTCCCTGGGGCAGCGTCTATTTGGGGTCTTTTTTTTTTTTTTTTTTGAGACAGAGCCTCAAGCTATCCCCCTGGGTAGAGTGTCATGGCATCACAGCTCACAGCAACCTCCAACTCCTGGGCTCAAGTGAGTCCCCTGCCTCAGCCTCCCAAGTAGCTGGGACTACAGGCGCCCCGCCACAACGCCCGGACATTTTTTTTTTTTTTGGTTGCAGCCGTCATTGTTGTTTGGCGGGCCCGGGCTGGGGATTCGAACCACCACCTTAGGTGTATGTGGCTGGTGCCTTAGCCGCTTGAGCCACAGGCACCGAGCCTCTATTTGGGGTCTTAAGGTGATGAGGGAAGAGCAGAAAGACAAGGTGATGGCAGTTTCAGCCTCAACTGAGGTAGAGCTGGGGGCAGGAGAGGCCCAGGACTTCTTGTCTAAATGGCGCTGCCTGCCTGGCACAGGGCAGTCTTTTTACTATAAGGGTCAGGAAGGGTAACTGGTGGAACTTGTAGAGACTGGCTGAAATTTTTGTGAGCTGAAGTGATGGTTGGATTTCAACCTTAAGATATTAGCCCATTTGAAAGTTTCTTTGCCAACAAAGATGAATTTACTCAGCACTCTTCCAAGAAAAACAAAGATGTTATAATGAAAAATTTTCTTTTTTATCCTATGAAAGCATCCTAATATGAATACCTCCCTATATATCATTGTATCTTAAGTTTATTTAAGTTATTTTCACAGCTGCAATCTCATCTGGTTCTGTAAGGAAGTAGGAGATACACTGCTATCTCTATTTTTATCCCAAGGACACAGGTATGCTTCCTCCTTTCCGATAATAAGAATCATGTAATTTATCATCTCTTATCTTTTGCTCTGGTTACCAGGAAGCTCAGAACCAAATTTGTAGCTCAAACATCACTTATTCTCTTTTGTGCTTGTTTTAGTTTTTGCTCATATTCCTATTTTCCCTCTGTTTTTCATTTCAAATCATATTTTGCCCTTCTATTGTCCCTTGAGTTTTGGTCAGCAATTCATTGCATTCATTTAACAAATATTTAATGATCTCCTCACTCCCATTCCTCTTCTCCATTTTATTTATGTCCATAACACTTACTATCTAACCCGACACTTGCATGATTTATTTTTTATATACTTCCTCTCACTCGCGAACACTTTCAATAGAAATTAAGGTCCAGAGGGCAAGGATTTTTCTCTCTCTCTCTTTTTTAAAATTCCAAGGCATGTTTTATTGGTGGTCAATTACCCCAAAGTACAAAGAGAAACAAAATCACTGAGAAGACAGCAGGAAACAATTCAGGGGCACCAGGCATGATTAAACAACCTTGTGAGGATTATACTATTCCATAAGAAGGAAGTTAATACAGGTGACCAC
The DNA here is from genome assembly GCF_000181295.1 of Otolemur garnettii. Classification (NCBI taxonomy): domain Eukaryota; kingdom Metazoa; phylum Chordata; class Mammalia; order Primates; family Galagidae; genus Otolemur; species Otolemur garnettii. The sequence continues at coordinate 4,673,105 of NW_003852499.1, forward strand.
CACATGATTACAGTAGCACCTCTGTAAGTTGACCACCCAAGGGACTATAACATAGGAGCTAGGTCTACTGTACTGATACATACATGTACTTTACTTTCTTGTAGTTTTTCTCTTTTGTTCTGAATACATTGTAGGCCCTTAATAAATGCCTGTTTAGAAAAAAAATCACCTGCCACATGCCAAGCTCTGTGCTCAGAGATGGGGATCAGAGCCAGCTTTGTGGGCATAACCTGTGCAGTTCCACAGAGTGTACACTTAGACCCTGTACTTGGCCTCTTGCTGTCTGGTCATTGTCTTTTTTTTTTTTTTTTGAGACAGCGTCTTACTTTGTTGCCCTTGGTAGAGTGCTGTGGTGTCATTGCTCACAGCAACCTCAACAACCTCAAACTCTTGGGCTCAAGCAATTCTCTTGCCTCAGCCTTCTGAGTAGGCTGGGACTACAGACACCTACCACAACAATTGGCCATTTTTTAGAGGTCTTGCTCTGGTTCAGTCTGGTCTCAAACCTGTGAGCTCAGGCAATCCACCTGCCTCAGCCTCCCAGAGTGCTGGGTTATAGGTGTGAGCCATGGAGCCCCGCCCCCTGTTACTGTCTTAAAGATACATTACATTTTGATGGCTCGGCACCTGTGGTTCAAGCAGATAAGGCACCAGCCACATAACACCTGAGGTGGCGGGTTCAAATCCAGCCCGGCACACCAAACAACAATGACAGCTTCAACCAAAAAATAGCTGCTGGGTGTTGAGGTGGGCGCCAGTAGTCCCTACTTGGGAGGTGGAGGCAGAAGAATTGCTTGAGCCCAGGAGTTGAAGGTTGCTGTGAGCTGTGATGCCACTGCACTCTACCCAGGGCAACAGCTTGAGGCTCTGTCTCAAAAATATATACATATATTTTTTGAAAAAGGAGACCCACATTTTCATTTTGCACTGAGCTCAAATTCTCTGGCCAGCCCTAATGGGAATATAACAGGGTAAAGTCATTACTTTCGTAGAGGTTTTGATCTACTGGAGAAGTTATCATACTAGGCTAGAAGATACTAGGCTGCACCTGTGGCTCAAGAAGTAGGGCGCTGGCCCCATATATTAGGAGTGGTGGGTTCGAACCTGGCCCAGGCCAAAACTGCAAAAAAAAAAAAAATACATGCCATAAATATTTAATACAAAAAATATATATGTGTGTGTATATGCACACACGTACATCCAGGTGAATCTTTTGATGCAAAATCAATGTCTTTTCTTTGTCATCTTTCTTGTTTAACCACGCCCTGAATGCATCATCTATGATTTCCTGTTTTCATTTCTTTAAAGTAGAGAAAGAAGTTGAAGACACACTTGAAAGGAATCTGACTGCAGAATTCTTCTATAGCTTTATAATCTACTCCTCAACCTTTCATAATTGCTTCGCCCATTCCTAAATAAGCAGCAAGTTTTGGTGCCTTACCTTTAGCAAGTCTTTCCAAATGACTTAATTTAGTTTTTATATAAATAAATAAATACCTTTTGCATTTACATTTCATTGGCTCACATAATACATAATTCTATTATGTAAGTCACAATGACATATACGACTAGCATGAATCAGTTTAAGAACAAATACAAATGACTCAAGAAACCAAAACTAAACAAGGAAGAAGCAGAATATATAGGCTATGTTTAAGAGGGGCCTACAAGCTGCCAGCAGGCAAGAGACTGTGGGCTTCGATCCGTATGCTTCACAGAGAGGTAAAATTGCTGATGAATCTGGCAACTCAGTTAAATAGAGAATGGTTAAGAGAATGCCTGTTGTAATTAATGCTATGAGAGCACATAACAGGGAGATTTGGCTGGGTCAAGGAAATCACTTCCCTGAGGGAGTAAAGACTGAGATGAACTCTGGAAAAAATAGAAGGTAGAGATTGCCTGGATGGTGAGGGGTGTTCTAGGCTGCAGGAACAACCTGAGCAAAGGCCCTGTGGTGGGGTGGAGGCCTGACACGTTCAGACACATGGAAGAAGGTGAGTGCAACTGGAACCACAGAATGAGAAGAACCAGGAGCCAAAATAAACCAAAGAAGCCAGGAAGGAAGACCCCACGGGCTTTGTGGACCATGTTAAGGATTGTGAGTTTTACCACCAGAGCAAGGAAAGCTACTGGCTTAGTCTGCTTTGTGTTGCTATAACAGAATACCTGAGATGAGGAATTCAGAGAAGAGGTTTATTTAGTTCACAGTTCTATAGGCGAGGAAATTCAAGTTCACTTGCATCTGGCGAGGGCCACAGGTTACGTCAACCCTTGGCAAACAGCTGAAGGGCAGCCAGCAGGTGCAAAGAGATCACATAGGAAGGGAAGAAGCAAGATCTTGAGCAAACCGAGGAAGCCAGATTCTTTCTAACAAGCTCTGTCTCTGGAGCTAATGAATATTGCTAGAGCAAAACTTTAGCCCTGCCCACTAAACCATTTATGAGGGATCCCCCTCGGTGATCAAAACATCTCTGACTAGGTTCCACCTCTCAATACTGCCACATTGGGGATCAAATTCCCACATGAGTTTTGGTGAGGACAAACTCAAACTATATCCAAACCATAGAAGCTACTAAAGATTTTAAGCAACGAGTATGTCATTAGCAGATTCAAGTTTCCAAACAAACCATTCTAGCTGCAAGGTGGAGAACTGATTTGGAAAGAAAGAAGTCTTCGGAAAGGAATTCTCTTTCGAATCCAAAAGATTAGAAAGCGAAGCAGTTGTCCAGGTAAGAGATGCTGTTAGTTTGGGCAAGGATCATGATGATAGAAATGAAGAGGATGCTTAGGACTTAGTAATAGGCTAGATCTGGAGCAGGTGTCCTCAAACTACGGCCTGCGGACCACACGCAGCCCACCTAGGACATTTATCCAGCCCGCCAGGTGTTTTTGCCACGGCTGCCTGTCCTGCTTAGCAGCCGACTTGTCCTGGGGCCTGCAGTCCGGCCCTCCAATGGTCTGAGGGACAGTGAACTGGCCCTCTGTTTAAAAAGTTTGAGGACCCCTGATCTGGAGGGAGAGAAATGATTAATCAAGGATGACATACAGATTCACGGCTTGTAAAACTGGGTGGATGATGTTTCTTTTCATTGAATTAGGAAACACTGGAGAAGAATTATGTTTGAGGAGAAAAATTCCTGAGTTAAGTTTTGGAAATTTTAAGTTCGAGACTTAAATCTGTTAAATTTTAAGTTCAGACTTCATCTGTTGTGATGAAGTGACTGCACGTAAGTGGAAGAGTCAAGTTGAATTTAAGACTAGAGATCTGGCAGTAGGAGAAAAAGTTAGACTGAAGATAAAAATCTACGAACCACCGTTACGTGGGGAAAGTTAAGGGAAAGTTAAGGATTAGCTCACCTATGGTGAAAATCCAGAAGGAGAAGGGAATTTCTTAATGAAATCCAAAGTCCAATTGCTGGATAGAGGAAAAAGAGACTATGATAGGGAGAAGGAAACAGCAGGCAAAGAGATTGGACGAGAACTAGAGGTGTTGGGTGGTGGGAGTCAGAGGAAGAGAGCAGGAAGAAAAGGGGCCGATTGTTCCTAAGAGTTGAAATAAAATAAGGGCTATAAATTAGCCTTTGCAATTAGCAACATGGAACTTACCGATGACTTCAAGTGAAAGCTGTTTCCTGGTGTGATGAAACAGAAGGCAAATTGGAGTAGGTTGATTAGGGAGTGAGGAGACAAGGAGTTGGAGGCTCTGCATAAAAGGACTGAGGACATACACCTGCTCTCTGTCTCCCTCTCTCTCTCCTTACCTGATCTAACACACACACACACACACACACACACACACACACAAGGGCTATTCAGAAAGTACCCAGCCACGTATGTCTCTATTTTTCATATTCCTTGTGAAAAAAATATATACATGTATGTGTATATATTTCCCTATTTCTTCTAGAAGGGATTTTCTCTATGACTGTTAGCAAGCCATATAATTTCTCTGAACCTATTTTCTCAACAATAAAATAGAAATTTGTGTGTGCATGTATATATAAACATGTATATATGTATCTCCATATATTATCTCCAATATATATTCATATATTATGTATGTCCACATGCATATCTCTTGTGTGTACATACATAGGGTGGCCGTTAAGTTTGTGTGCAATTTGCTACGTTAAACTATTTTAAATTGCCCATGAACTTTGTGGCCACTTTGTATGTGCATACGCCCATACACACACACACACACACACACACACACATACACAGATCCCTTACTGTTGAAAAAACAGGTTTGGAGAACTTATATGATTTGCTAAAAATCATACAGAAAGTCCATAGGCAAGTGATCACTCTAGACCAGTCCTTCTGACTCATCACAGCCAGCTTAGGACAGGGAAAGAAGGATGAATTGAAGAGGTCTTGGGCCAGGCGTGGTGGCTCACACCTGTAATCCCAGCACTTGGGAGGCCAAAGTGGGCGGATTGCCCGAGCTCAGGTTTGAGACTAGTCTGACCCAGAGCGAGACCTTGTTTCCACCAATAGCTGAGTGTTGTGGCAGGTACCTGTAGTCCCAGCTAGTTGGGAGGCTGAGGCAAGAGCATCACTTGAGCCCAAGAGTTTGAGGTTGCTGTGAGCCATGACACCATGGCACTCTACCAAGGGTGACAAAGTGAGACTCTGTCTCAAAGAAAAAAAAAAAAAAGAAAAAGAGTTCTGGCAAATCACTTATTTCCTCAGAGCTTCAGTTTCTTACCTTGACTTCATCTGTTGTGAGGATTAAATGAGATTATTGCATAAAGAACCCAACAGTAGTGGCATTCAATAAATGTCAGTTTCCATGTTCTCCTTCCCACCCAACTTGCTTCTCTCCTCTTCTCCTTGATTCAGAAAGAGAGGAGTAAAGCAAAAGGAGAGAGAGAATATGGACATTTATTTCAAGAAGGATGATGAAGAGGAAATTAGGTTAAAATCAGCTGGAGAAATGTCGGTTCGATAAAACAAGCAATGTCTTGGCTTCCCGAGAAATGAGTGAGCAGAATGGTGCATCAAGGAAAACTAGAAACTGTCTCTTCCTGGAAGTCTTTCAACTAAGGCAATAATTCCTTTCTGGGTACTTGAAGCCATTTGTTTAGAGCTGTTGTCTCTGGCCTTCAGAGGGAGTGATACATTAACAAGTCTGAGAACATTGCAAGCAATTCTGAAATAAACCGTTCATTAGCATTTCAGAGGAACATCTACATGCCACCACTAAAGTGCGGGCTTCCATGGCCTCCTCAAAGCACACTGGGCAGATTCCTGTAATTCCAGGTCATTAAGCTGAGTTTCCAAGGGCGACTGAGTGGGAATGAGGCTGCTCCCTCCCATGCATCCTGCCCCTTCATTCTGTCCAGAGAGTGCAGAAAATGCAGCTCACTCCAGGCACTGGTGACCAGTTGTCCTTTGCTTCAGCCCAGAGATGTTAAACCAAATTAGATGGCAAAGGCATTCATTTTTCCCCAAGAGATTTTTCAAGTATCCGATTATTTTCTTTAAGTAGCCCAGTTAAACAAGAGAACAGTTCCTTATGAGCCCCAAACAACATACAGTATGTGTAGATTTACCTAAAGGTTGGGGCTGCAGTGAGGGAGGAGAGTGAAGGATCCTCTCCAGTTCTCCCCAACACAAGGGGCATACAATTGGTGAATCTGTGGATTGGCT
>NW_003852499.1:4679061-4681503 GCF_000181295.1 Otolemur garnettii
CCAAAAAAAAAAAAAAAAAAGAATCTGTGGATTACATTTGGGTTTCTCTATCCAGTGAGGTTTATTTAAATTTTTCACATGAACCAGCTCCAGAAGTTGCAAATGCCCTATATTTCCAAATAATTCATTCAGCATCCCTGTGATAGCCAATAGCTCTATTTTCTGCTAGTTGGAGGAGAAGGTGGAGAAGGATTTGGGGAAAAATAAATGCAACTGGGTATAGTCTAGCAGTTCTCCACCTGTGGGTCGTGACCCACAGGGACGGTATTAAAGGGCCGCAGCATTAGGAAGGTTGAGAACCACTGAGAGTAGGAGAGTCATATGGCTGATCACACTCGCTGTGTGGAAAAGGTTAAATAAATAACCTGTGGCTAAAACCTCTGAGTGAAAAGGAGAAAACTCCACATGTCTCTTCACTTCAGAGGGGTTTCTATAATTCCTGGACATAGCTGTCTTCAAAGAGCCCCCCCATCCCATACAAACACTTAGGTTAAAAATATTTAATCCTTTTTTCAAAGATTGAGCACTCAGTCTTGGGATCTCTTTCCTTGATGAGTTGTAGGCAGTGGTTCAGCATTTGGTTTACAATTTAAACATAGTTTATTTAAAAATAATCTAGGCCAGGTGTTGTGGCTCACATTTGTAAACCTGGCACTTTGGGAGACCAAAGTGGGAGGATTGCTTGAGACCAAGAGTTCAAGGCTGGGGTGAGCTATGATCATGCCACTGCACTCCAGCCTGGGCATCAGAATGAGACTCTAAAATCATCATTGTCATCATTGTCATCATCGTCCAGTGTGTTTATAAGCAGATAACGATCAGCCTTCTCTTCTCCTACAATATTAGCATTAAAGAACATTTAGAGAATCTAGAACAATTTGAGTGACAAAATAAAAGATAATAGCAAAATAATATAACCCATTAAGAAATGAAAAATCATGTGTCCACACTGAATATGCATAAATAAGTAAATACATAAGGGGGAAAGAAAAATTCTTTCTTACTATGGAAAGTTAGTGAATAGATGTAGAAGAAATGATGGAATTAGAAAAATCATCATTTGGCTGCCATCATAATAATAGTTGCTTTAGGCAAGAAACATCAATGGGCCACAGAACTTTGAGGCATACCATATTAGAATTTTACAGAATCTCAAAGCATTTTTCCAGAAGACACTTACCAATTACAAGGGGGAAAACTGTCACTTTACAGTAGTAAAACCTGACAGACACCATCTTAACTGAGCGATCAGAGTTAACATCACCAGTAATGAGACAAATGATACCACAGGCCTCTTAATATGGGAAAGAACATGTCACTTCTTATGGGCTTCCTGCCCCAAATCCATAATCTAATCACACAAGACAAACCAATTTGAAGGACACCGGGGAAAAAAAAGCCCACAAAAATACCCCAAAGACCTGGGCCACACTCTTCAAATGTATGAGCCACAAGGCAGCTGAGCAGCCCTTCCAGGCTTCGGGAGACTAAATCACAGATGTGCTAAATGAATGCAACGTAAACCTGGATTTTCTTTTGCAATAAAGGAGATTATTAGGGCAACTGGTGAAATTGTTTTAAAGCCTGTGGTTTAGACAGTAGTTATCAATGCTCATTTCTTGATTTTTGTAATTATCCTATGGTAATTTGGAGGATATCTTATTTTTAGGGAAGGAAAGATACTCTGAAGTGTGTGAGGGGAGGGGAACAGTTGCACGGGCACGCACGGAAAGGCACAAAGCAGTGTGAAATATCAACCTTTGAAGAAACTGGAGGAAGAGCATATGTGAATTCTTTGACTATTTTCACAACTTTTCCTTATCTCTGAAATTATATCTTAACAACTGTTAGAGAAGGGCTTAGGCATACGCTGTCAAATCTTACTTGCTGACACATCATTCCTGGAGACATCCAGTGGTTAGTGGTGGACTTAGGTTGGAAGCGTCTTTCTCATGCCATATCCAGATAAACTGAGGCAAAGGCCTTTTCTCTTTCCTTGTAGACTCTCTTTGGAGACCTTTCTGGATCCCTCATAGCTCTTGGTCATGTTGGGATGACAGTTGCTTGGGATTGGGGTTGAGAATGAGGCTTCCCAAATAATTCATCTCCAGAATTGTCCTTGATTCAGTAGTTTCTGAGTGCATCAGGAGCTGTGAATAAATCTATTGCTTAAGAGGAAAGAGTATTGTCCTCTCCCAGGCATTGTTCTAGGCAGCTCTGTGATATTTGCAGGATGTTGAATTTGTCTTCCTCATTTTCCACTCTGCAAAATGAGTGCTTTTCTCTTTGTCTTCTCTCAGTTTTCCAGTTATCTTAGTAACACTTCCTAAAATAAATATTAAATGAACATGCCCTTTGTATTAATTTCCTTAAATATTCAATATCCCACATATGGCTTTTCTTTATTCATAATATATCCTGGTAATGTCTACATTTTATCTT
>NW_003852499.1:4681737-4696237 GCF_000181295.1 Otolemur garnettii
GTGGACTATGAGATGCGTAAGACATGGTCACCCCTCCTTACCACCTCCGACCTTCCATCAGAAAATTCAAACTCCTTACCATAAGGTTAAGAACCTGTCACCCACTATTTCTTCTTTTCAGCATTTGGGGCAAAGAAATGATGAGAACAGAAATACCCTCTCCTTCCAATTTTTGAAACAGACTTTTTCATGCTGTCCACCATCCCCCTTCCAATTTGCCACCTTTTCACCCTTGATTAAAGTTCACTTTTCCATGGAGACGTCCTAGATTTATACCACTTCATGATAGTAGCTCATCTTTATTGAGTTACAATGTGTTTCGTAGGCTTTACGTTCATCAATTGAGAGAATGTAGGAAAAGCATGTGGTATACCATGGCTGGCATATAACAAACAGTAGATTTTAGCGTTTACAGGTCCTTAGCCTTTATCCAAAACCTAAAGGGTCAGATGAGTTTTGGAATCTACCTATCTATCTATCCGCAGATATTAGAAAGATAATAAGGTAATGTACTATATATTAATAAAACATCCTCAGCTGCATCTGGGCAACCTCCTCTAACCAAACACATTAATAGTTCTATGGTGAAATGTACAAATGTTCACATTAAGTGGTCAGTTCTGTTTGTTCCCAGATCTCTGAGTGCCAGTTGTATTTGTTATTGTAATCACATTATGTAATTAAATATTGGGTACCTCAATAAACTTTGAGGAATAAAAAAGGAGAGTTTTTGTTTCTATGAAAACACAAATGATTTGGAAGGAGCCAACAAAGAGTTATTTAAAAATCACTGCTTCATTAGAACTAGTTGAGATAACTGTGAAGGATGGGAGAGAAAATATTAAAATCTGGACATCAATATGTAGATTATTTAAATTCTCAAGATAGTTTTGAAAAATCAGCCTTGAAACTGACATTAAATTGTGAGTACGGTTTGTACAAAAAAGGTAATGGAGAATTCCAATCAGCAGACTAAGAAAAGATTTTGACTCCACATCAAATTTGGTGAATGAATATGGTCAGATATGTTTTAAGTTAAATATTTAAGGTAGGTAGGTAGGTATTATTTTTTGTTACTTCCCACTTTAACTTTTTCTTTTATCCAACCAGTTACCAGGCCTAATTGTGGCTCATTAGGGAGTTTGGACTGTATATAATATTGTTCTAGGTCAAAAAAGTCTTTTTCATATTTATTTCTTCTGCCAGCTTAATTTTATAATCAATTTGTCAAGATTATAGTTTTTATTGGGCTTAAAAAATCTATAATATAGAACATGCTACAGATATTTCTCTCCTTTCAAATCTCTGCCCTATTCTTCAGTAAAGTATTATTTTATTGTATAGATTTTATATTTCTTATTAAGTATTTTAGTTTTTTTGCTATAATAAATGACATTAGATTTTCTGGTTGTTTATTGCTGGTTGATAGGGAAGGTATTGTATATTCATTTTGCACTTAGAGCTATCTGACATCTATTGATCCTAGTAATTAAAGAAAATTATCTTGGATTTTCAAGGTAGATGATCACATAATCTGCACACAATGGCAATCTGGCTTTTCCAATATTTGTGCCTATTCATCTTTGTATACTGAGTTTCCATGGGCCTCAAGTGAAATGTTGAATAACAGCCGTAATCAAGGCATCCTTCTTTTGGTCCTCATTGTAATGAGTGGACTTCTAAGATTCCTAACCATTTCTAGGCGATAACTCATATAAATTGAAGAAAGCTGCTTCATATTCCAAGTTTGAAAATGGGATCCTTTCTCATGGTCTGAATATGTAAATTATATTGCCAGTGTTGTACATTTTTTCATGCCTAGAATATTATTTAATTATGAGATATTATTCTTGTATTACCCGGTTGGATGGATGTGATTTGCTAGTATTTTATTTAGGATTTAACATCTAGTTCATTTGTGAGGTTGTTTATCATTTCTTGGTCAGGTCTTGTGAGTGGGATTTTATTAGACATTCAAAATGAATTTCGTTTCTTTCCAACTTTTTTCTCTGCTGCGAGACAATTTATATAAGGATTACCTGCACCTTTTAGGTGATGTAGAGTTTGCCCACAGACACATCTGAATCTGTTGACTTCTTTAAAAAAATTAGACATTTTAATTTAGGTATGTCATACGGAGAAATAAGTGTGCAATTCATAAGCATACGGCTCGATGAATTATCCCTAGGTTAATATGCTTATGTGACAGCTATGAGACATAGAACATTCCCTGTACCCGAGAAGCCCCCTCTCTCCTGCCTCCTTCCAGTTGCTATCTTCCCCCTTCTACCCAAAACATCATCCCTGCCCTGACTTTGACCATCACAGATTGTTGTGCATGCTTTTCATTTTATATAAATAGAACCATACAGTATATATACATTCTTCTTGCATCCTCTTGCCTAGTAGTTCTTTCCTTAATACAGTGCTTGTGAAGCACAGTCTGTTCATTTCAATTGCCAGGTGGTATATTACTGTCTAAAATGTGCCACAATTGCTCCACTTTGCCGTTGAAGGGCATTTGGATAGTTTTCAGTTTCAGACTGTTGGGAATAATCCTGCTTTGAACCTTTTTGTACACATCTTTTTGGCATACATGCATGCAGTTCTACTAGGAGTGGAAATACAGGATCTTTGAGTATACGTGTTCATCTTCAGTAGGTACTATCAAAAATATTTTCCAAAGTGACTGTATACATTATATTCCTAAAAGTGGTGTATGAAAATTTTAATTGCTCTACACCCTAACCAACACTTACTTTACGAATGTTTGTTTTGATCTAGTCATTCTGGTCAGTGTCCAGTGGTATTTCAGTGAGTTTGAATGTGTTGTCCCTAATGACTGAGTAGGTTGCACTTTTTTCTTACATATTTTGGCAACTCGAATATCCTTGATTGTGATGTACTTGCTTGGAACATTTGCCTGTTTTATTCTACTTGGTTGTCTATTTTTATCTTATTGATGGGTAGGATCATTGATTTTCAGCTTGACTTTCTTTCTTTCCCTCTAATAGCAGTATGTGAGACCAAACACATTTCCCTTTAGGTATTAAATTTGGTTCATCTCACATGTTATTGTCTGGTGCATTTTCATTATAATTTAATTTTTTAATTTCTAACTTCCATTATTATTTCTTCTTTGTCCCATAGGTTATTTAGAAGCATGTTGCTTAATTACTAGTCATATGAAGATTTTTGTCTTTGTGTTATTTATTTTTAGTTTAATCCACTGTGGCCAGAGAACATATCGTGCATAATTTGAAAATCTTTTGAAACTTTCTTTGATGATCCAGCATTTGGTCAAATTTGGTAAGTATGTTTTGTCAACTCCATATGCTCTTGAAATGAATTTTTTGGTTATTTGGTACAGGACTCTATATGCAAATGAAGTCAAGTTTATTAATTATGTTATCTAAATCTTTTATAACTTTATTAATTTTGTCTCCTTCTATATATCATAAGAAACATGTTATAATCTCTCATTGTGGAGTTTTATACTTATGATTTGTTTGCTTTTCTATGTACAATATATTTTAATAAAAATTTCACTAGAAATCTACCACTGAAGTTGTGAATTTGTCTACTTTTCCTTTAATTTCCATCAATCTTTCCTTTATGTATTTTGAGATTATAATTTTTACATATTCTTAATGAAATGACCTCCTTTATCATAATAAAATGTCTTTTTTTCTCTATAATAGTTACCTCTATATTTCTTGCATTAAAATCTACTTTGATAATAAGGCAGCTAAAAGTTTTACTACAGTTAGTGTTTTCATGGCATTTTTTTTTCTACTTGTTTATTCTTAAACTCTCTGCATCCTGATATTTAAGGTTTGTATGATGTAAGGGGCAGAGGGTTGAATTTTTTTTTAAATTTAGTATGATAAGGGCTATTTCCTCAATCAGACATTTAATGTAATTAGAGATATGTTTGAGTTTAAACATATCTTGCCACTTAAAATCAGATTAGACACAACTGAGAAGAGGATAACTGAATAGGAAAACAGATAATAAAAAATTAAAGATGAAAAAAAACAGAAACAAGATGATACATATTATATAGAGTTTATGACAAACAAGTAAAAAGCATAACATATGTGCAATTGAAATCTCAGAAAGAGATCAGATCCTATTTCTTTCTCTTCTTACTTTCTTTAGAAATTATTTGTCTTATTTAATTTCTATTAGTTTGTTAATTATTTACGCTTCTGGGAATTGTAGAAATTACAACCTGCAATCCTTGTCTTACTATAGTCTAATATAAATGAGCATTTTAGCTACATTATGGAAAATTCTAAGTTCCAAGAACACTTTAATTCCATTTATATCCTCCAACCTTATGTACTATTACTGCTGGTAAATTAATTTAATACTTACTTAAATTTAATAAGATTATAATTTTATAAAGTGTGTATTAATTTATATTTACCTACATTTTCCTTTTCTATGGCTCCCAAGTAGCTGGGACTATAGGTGCCCACCACAATGCCTGGCTATTGTTTTGTTCCAGTTGTCATTGTTGTTTAGCAGGCCCAGGCCGGGTTTGAACCTGCTACCCTTGGTGCATGTGCCTGGCACTGAACCTTCTTCTGCTATTTTTAAGATTTTTCTACCTTTTCTTTCAGAAGATTTTCTATAATGGAAGTAGATATAGCTTTCTTTGGTTCATTCTGCTTAAAGTTCATAGAATTTCTTAAATCTGTGGTTGATGTTTTGTTTCACTGAGAAATTCACAGTCAATATTTCCTCAAATATTGCTTTTGTTCCATTTTTTTCTCTCCTGGCCTTTAAATTAAATGCATACTAAGTCTTTTCAGTCATCTTATTAGTCTTATATTTTTCTTTTATCTATTGTTCGTCCTTTTATTACCCCATTTCAGTCTGGATTACTTTGGCCTATTTTTCCATTCACTAATTTTTCCTTTATCTATGTCTAATATGTTGTTAAATACATCTGTTGAGTTCTTAATTTCAGCTACTGTATTTTTCAATTCTAAATTTCCATTTGAAATGTTTTTATAGTTTGTAGTTCTTGTCAAAATGACATCTTTTCATTTGATTTATTTTACATATTTACACATTTTGGGGAAAAGGCTATTATCTGAAAACTTCACTATCTGAATGCTTTGTAAGTTAATTTCTACTGTCTGTTATTTCTCCTGTTTATCAGTGAATTTATTCCTTTTTGTCTTCTTATTTGGTAAGGGAGGAGGAAAGACAATACCAGACATTGTGTATAAAAAATTGGAGAGATAATTTGATTTTCTAGATTATATCTTACTCCTTACAATTATTTTTGGGGGGTGGTTGTTGTTGTGTTTTTTTCTAGACAATTAGATTAAGCTAATCAGCTAATTCAATTAGAGATTTGAGGTTGGGCTTCAGTGTTCATTTTTTAAAATTTTAATTATTTTTATTTTATTAGTATTATTATTATTTTTTCAGTTTTTGGCCGGGTTTGAACCCACCACCTCCAGCATATGGGGCCAGTGCCTTACTCTTTTGAGCCACAGGCGCCACCCAAATTTTTATTTTTTTTATTTTTTTATTTTTTTTTTTAATTTTTATTTTTTTAAAATAGATTTATTTCAGGTTAATGTGAGGGTACAAACAACCAGGTCAAAAAATTTGATTTTTTTAGGTAGAGTCCCTCTTGTGGTTATGTTCCACACACAAAGGTGTGGCAAACACTCCCACCCACTGCCCATTCAGTGAGAGCACCTCTGTTCCCTCCCTCTCCCCCTTCCTCATTACCCCTCCTCCCAACTTGAATTGAAATGAGTTTTTTTTCTATGTAGGCATGCATGGGATTGCCTACTGGCTTCATATTAGTATTGAGTACATTGGATAATTGCTTTTCCATTATTGTGATACTTTATTAAGAATAATGTGTTTCAACTCCATCTAGGATATTACAAAAGATGTGAAGTCACCATCTTTTTTATGGCTGAATAGTATTCCATGGTGTGCATGTACCGCAATTTGTTAATTCATTCCTGAGTTGATGGGCATTTAGGCTGTTTCTACATCTTGGCAATTGTAAATTGAGCTGTGATAAATAATCTAGTGCAAATGTCCTTTTGATAAAATGATTTTTTTCATCTGAGTAGATGTTTAATTGTGGGATTGTGAGGTCAACTGGGAGATCTAGTTTGAGATCTTTGAGGATTCTCCATACTTCTTTCCAAAGAGGCTGTATTAGTTTGCAGTCCACCAACAGTGTAAGAGTTTTCCCTTCTCTCCACATCCACACCAGTATCTGTAGCTTTGGAGACATTGTGATGTGAACTATGGGCAGTTTTGATTTGCATTTCTCTGATGATTAGAGATGATGAGCATTTTTTTCACATGTTAGTTAGCCATTCATCTATCTTCCTTAGAGAAGGTTCTATGGATATCTCTTGCCCAGTGATCTATGGGATTGTTAGCTTGTTTTGTTGTTGTTGATTAATTTCAGTTCTCTGTAGATCCTAATTATCAAGCCTTTCTCCAATTTGTAGTATGCAAATATCCTTTCCCATTCTGAAGGCTGTCTGTTTGCTTTGGTTGTTGTCTCCTTAGCTGTACAGCATCTTTTCAGTTTAATTAAAACCCATTTGTTTATTTTTGTTGCTGTCGCAAGTGCCAGAGACGTCTTCTTCATAAAGTCTTTCCCCAGGCTGATATCTTCAAGTGTTTTCTCCACACTTTCTTTGAGGACTTTTATTATTGTTTCATGCCTTAGATTTAAATCTTTTATCCATCTTGAATCAATGTTTGTGAGTGGTGAGGGCTGTCTGGCTCTGGATCATCGTTACTCCTAGTCTTCTAAGATTTCAATTGACAATCTGGGAGTTTCCCTTTAGGGGGTTCTGAACTTCAAAGTTTGTCCCCCAAACCTTGAGAGGTTGCTGAAAGTCTACTCAAGTTCTCAACCACAACCTTTGATTGAATATCTCTAGGGGAGGAACCACATCAAATGTTGGAATTATCCATCTGAACTCTCCTTCCCTGTAGAATCTTGTGCTTACAAATATTTGCTGCCCTGGTAGCTCTCTAGTGCTTTTGAACACTTTACCGTCTATTCTAGTTCTTGAAGTTGCTTTCAGGGGGACAAATTGGTCTAAAACAGGCTGGTATAATCTTCCATTGCTGGAAGTGGGAAAGTTATAAATTCCATTTGAGGGTCATATATTTTATTACCTTTTCAATGTTTGCTATGAGTATTGCTCTAGTCATGTTTTCTATATCTTTTAAGTAAGTGTTCTAGAAAATCACCCATTCCATCTAGAGTTAAAGTTTATTGTTATTGTTATAAAATTATACACGATATTATCTCATCATTTTGAAAATAGTGTATCTTTTTCATTCTTAAGTTTTAAAAATGTTTTTGTTTTGGGGTTTAATAGAGTTGATAAATACCTATATATTTAACTATTTTTTTCAATAATCCAATTTTTTTTTTTTTTTGAGACAGAGCCTCAAGCTATCCCCCTGGGTAGAGTACCATGGCATCACGCTCACAGCAACCTCCAACTCCTGGGCTCAAGTGAGTCTCCTGACTCAGCCTCCCAAGTAGCTGGGACTACAGGTGCCCACCACAACGTCTGGCCATTTTTTGGTTGCAGCCATCATTGTTGTTTGGTGGGCCCGGGCTAGGGATTCGAACCCACCACCTTGGGTGTATGTGGCTGGCGCCTTAGCCGCTTAAGCCACAGGCGCTGAGCCAATAATAATCCAATTTTTTATTGTGATGATTAAATATGCAGCCAGCGCCCTACTTCTTGAGCATAGGCACCACCCAGGATCTTAGGTTTTGGCCAAGATGATAACTTGAGGGACAACATAATACATTTTAAAACTTACCTTTGGAATAAGAGAGAGTCAGATTTCAATTCTAACTCTGTAATTCACTAGATTTTATTCAACTTACTCCATGTCTCTGAGCCTCATCTAATAAAGAGGAATAAAGATATCTATTCTACAGGCTGTTTTAAACTAACATATTAATAAACTTAGGGAAGTGCCTAGCATATGATTAAATGCACGATAAGTGGTTGTTATTATTTAGCAAGTGAACAATTAAATGATGATAGAATTAGAATTGTGATAAGGCAGATATTATGGCTACTGACAAATATTTGAAAGAGTATCATATTAAAAGATTATACTTACATGATGGAGTAAGTATTAATATTTAAACAAACTTGGGTTTAGATCCTGGCTCTAACACTTTCTTAGCTGTGTGATCTTAAATCTGCTACTTAACATCTCTGAGCTTTGGTTTTTTCCTTCTGCAAAATGTAGATAATAGTACAATCACTTTTATTTCTAGCTGATACAACATTTCACTAAATTTCTTAGTAAAGGACCTAGAACATATTCTATAATAGATTGAATGAATTATTATTAAATTATCAACTCTAGAAGATAGAAGTATGACCAGTAGATAGAAATAAACAGGGGCAAATGTTTTCAAAGACTCAAGTTTGTAACAATGAACAGGGCCAGCATTTGAGGTGACAAATTAGTTATGTATTGAACTATGAGTGTGGTCTCCAAGTTGGTTTTCAACTTTGAAATTCTATGACTCCCTAACAGTAACACTGTTCCAGATCTTTCCCCCCTTTCCAGATTCCTAGGCTCCTTTTGCCTTTGCCCTCTCACCTGACAATCACTTTGCCATGCTATAAGTTCTTTTTTGATTATTTGTTCATTTGTTATTCATTCATTCAATCATAGTGCAGAAGACTTATGTCAGATGTCAAGGATAAAGTGCAATGCAAAACCAAATAATGTCCCCCTACTCCACTCTCCTGAAGTTACAGTCAAATAGGGAGGATAGAAATTAATCAATGAATCTCACTTCTGAGTGTGACTAGGATCTGCAATAAGTATCCTGAATAAAAGGCAGCACAGAGAACTTGACACAACCCACTCAGAGCTTGAGGTTTCCCTCAGTAAATGACACATGAATTGAAATTCCCGTTTGGCTAGAAATGGCCAAAAAAAATTGGGGAACAGGAAGAGATTTGTTTGGGGTCCCTCCACTCCTCTCAAAGCTCCCCCTCCTGCCCTCAGGCTCATATTGTCCTCACCTTATGTCCTCTGCTCAGGCCATCATCCCTCATGTGAAGCTTCTCTCCCTAGACCATCCTGCCTTGCTGCCACTCCTCAGAACTCACCTGTCTGCTGTCCCATTTTCTTATGCTAGGCTTAGAGCTAAGTGTTTAAGTTAGGTATAAGATGACACTTTGGATTAAATTTTTGCATTGTATCAGGAGCTTTGTATTCAAGGAGAAAGATGAGGACATTCCAGCCACTCTCTTGGGCTGATGGAAAGGATATTTTTGGGCAAAGAGCCTTTTACTTTCTTTTCACTCAGCCTATACAGTGGTTACAGTGGTTGATCTAAGAGTCAGTCCAAAACTGCTCCCTCCACCCCATTCTCCACCTCAATGCTCCATAGCTCTTCCCACATCTGCAAACTTACCACAACCAGCCTGGTGTCTCTCCTACACACTTGTAACATTCTTTCTGTAGGACTCCAGAGGAGGAAAGTAACAGACACAGGAATCTTCATCTAACCAAAAGAACAAGACCTCATTGAGGAAGGGACATTTCCTCTGTCAGTCTCTCCCTCCCGAGTAACAGTTAGGAAGCCAGTGCCGGCTTTTCTCATCGGGAAGAGAGACAGCATAAGGGGTGGAGTGCCTGCCTTATTCCCTCTATGTCTGACTTAGTCACGTTGAGGTATCTACCACAAGCCTCTCTCTCAGGCATTGGGATGTATAGAATCACTATGAAATGAGAAACCAATCAAAGTGGCTCTACTGAAATAGATATAAAGACCTTCAGGCTATTCTAAGACACTGTATGATACTATTTACTCATTGTCAAAATTTTAAAATGTTTTCTACTTTCTCAAAAAAAAAAAAAAAAAGAAAGAAAAGAAAAGAAATCCAAGCAGCACCATTGCGTTCTGGTGTTGCTGTCACTATTATTGTTACAGAGTGTCATAATGGTGAGGATGGTTATCTCTGTGCGTGCATTTTCTGCTCAGGGTTATAGAATAATTATTCTGCATCATCACTGATCACAAATGAACTGATGGATCTGAGATGGAAAAGCAAATCAGGGCTGCTGAGGTCAAATAAAATGCAGATGCTCCTTGACTTATGATGGTGTCATGTCCCGATAAACCCATCTTGAGTTGAAAATATTGTAAGTAAAAAAAATGCATTTTATACATCTAACCAACATTAAATGTGCTCAGAACACGTACAGTACCCTGAAGTTGGGCACAATTTCCTAATGCAAGCTTATTTTCCAATAAATAGCTCATGTAATTTATTGATTACTGCACTGAAAGTAAAAAAAAAAAAAACAAAAACAGAATGGCTGTGTGGATTTGCAAAGCACAATTTCTACTGGATGATTATTGCTTTTGTACCATTGTAGAGTTTAAAAAGTTGTAATTTGAAACATCATAAACTGGGGACAATCTATAGAATCAGTGTGCAATCCATTCATATTGAGGGTTTCAATAGGCTACTACATAGGAGCTGAGAGAGTCAGCAGGCCCTTGGTGGACTAGTTGTTTTGAGTGCTAGTTAGAAGGTGATATACAGATTGCAACTACTGTTTATGCATGGTGGCAGATTATAGATGATCTAGAAGAAAATTTCAAAAATGGTTAAATGAACAGAACATGGAATTTTGTAAACAAAGTACCAAAATTACTTCATTTAGAGAAGAGAAGTTTGAGAGGTCTTCGGGAGTACAAATGAGCCTGTATTCCACAGGAATCCAATATTGTTTTGCAGTCGCACCAATAGACATGTAAGAAAGACATTTCGGACCAACACTGGTGGTTAGATCCTGGCCCAGACTGATAAGACAACTAACAGATAATCAGTGTCTGAAGGGTTAATTACATCTTTGTTTGGAAGAAGGAATATGAGGAAGCCACTTTTACAGTGGTAGTTCTAAACTACCCTGAAATAGGATTTCCTACAGAATGGGTTAATCCCATATACAGGTGGAAGAGTACAAAATGCCCTTCTGTCAATAAGGAGCTGCCCACCGTCATTTCCCTTTAAACTTTTCTCTGGCTCTAAAGAGATGGAACACTGGATGAGTAAGTTTGTATGAGTAAAGCACAGAGACGGTTCTAAGTCACAACAGTACATATTAAGGATGGCAAGCAGGGGAAACATGGGCATTGGGTGTCCAGGATAATTCAAAAAGCTGAAAGACGTGTCCCAGAAGGGAAGGCAGTGGAGTGAAAGAACCACTGATTTGTCTGTGAATCCTCAGAGCAGGTACAGCACAGTCCTTGCTGAGCTGCTACCACTGGGTCAAAATTCCATGGCTAAAATAGCACCTTTCAGCTGGGGCCAGCAGAGCCACCTCCTTTGTCATTCTTAGGCATGTCTTGCCCTCTTGTGGACATTCTTTACAACAAAACCCTAAAGCTAATCCTTCCCCAGTTTGCAACCAGACCTTTTTGCTTTCTAACCTTTTGTCACTGCATCTGATCCAATACACACTTCTTTCATGATTGGTTATGACCCACGGTTATGAAGATGCATAGTTCACAACTGAGCTGAAAGGACTCCCAACACTGTGTAGTAAGGTTGTGATGGACCTATGTGCTATGTGTTATGGAAGCACCACAGATGAAAAATTGACTTTGGCCTTGAGCACTAGGACAGCTTCACAAAGGAGGCATTTAAGATGGGTTTTGAAGGATGGGTAAGAGTTTTTGAGATGGTGAAGGAATTTTAGGCAGAGGAAATCACATGTACAAAATACAGATACTCTAAAGAACACTATTTGGAGGCTAAGAAGTAGTTTTGTAGGGCTGTACATCGTAACAAAGGCTAATGTAAAACATTAATAGAGTAATATTTATAGAGTACTTACTAGTACCAGGCACTATTCTAAATGCTTTAAATATGTAAATAATTTCTCACAAGAGTCATGTGAGTTTTACTACCCCCTTTTTTCAGACACGGAAGCTAAAATACAGAGATGTTCACATGTGTGGAGGAAGAGTAGAAGGATGGGGAAATGCAGCAAAGAGGAAGCTGGCCATCTTGGGGCCAGAGTGTGAAGAAATTTGTGTGCCATGCTAAGGAGTTTGCATCACGTTCCTTTGGCCAATGTTTCTCCAGCTCTGTTCTATGGGAGCCCAGGGGTTGGAGGTGCTCAAAGGGCAGCTGCTAGCATCAAGGGGTTGGTGGATCAAGCTATATCTAGCTGTTACCTGTTCTATTGAATGGGCTGGTTGCATAATATCTCATTTGGAAAAACAGTGCTGCTGTTCAAAGGAATGGCAGGAAAGCACTGGTGCTGACCATAGTGAACCATTAAATAGTTGTAGACAAGACAATAGAAGGACTGTATCTTTTTATGTAGTTCAGTGTGGAACATGGATTAGGTGGGAAGGGGGCATTGAAGATAGTAAACTGGCCTCATTTTCAAGAAAGAAAATACCATGGTGTTTAGAATGCAAGAAGCGCCTCTCAGACTCTTGCAAATGGTTCTTATTGCCTTAAACATCCAGGCAGCTTCTTAGACTTTTCAATCCAGGATTCATAAATTTGACGGATAAAAAAAAAATTATTAAAGAAGGGTAGGTATTCATCCCTGTGTCAGTTGGAACTGGGACCATTTGTGTAAGTAAATTATCTATAAAAGCAAAGGCTTGTCCTCTAAATACAGTGACAGCTCTCTTATTTAGAATTACTTAGTCTTCAAGTTCAACAAGCCTAAAACTAGGAAGGCTTCAGAGCAGTCAAAATGAACAACATTCTGCCTATGCACTGAAACTCATGAATCTTACTCAGAGCCCATTCTTCTTCTTTTTTTTTTTTTTTTCAAATTTTACCCTTTTTTGATTTTATTATTATTTTAAATTGACATACAATGATTAGACAGATTTATGGGGTACACAGTGACGTGCACACAATGTGTAATGACAAATGCTCTTCTTGTATCTGTTGATATGAGTCATGTGATTTTTCTTCTTTAGCGTGCTGGGGTGGTCGATTACATTAATTATTTTTTGACTGTTGAGCCAGCCTTGCATACCTGGGATAAATCCCACATATTTTAATACATTTTGGGTTCATTTTGCTAATGTTTTGTTGAGAATTTCACATCTCTGTTTATGAGAGATATTAATCTCTAGTTTTTTTCTTACAGTAATGTTTTTGTATGGTTTTGGTTGTAGGGTAATATTAGCTTCATAGAATGAGTTTGGAAGTTTTTCCTCTGCTTCTATCTTCTGAAAGATATTGTAGAGAATTGATAGATTTTCTTCTTAACTATTTAGTAGGATTCACCAGCAAACCCTTGTGAGCCTGGTGCTTTCTGTTTTGAAAGGTTACCAATTATTAATTTCATTTCATTAATAGATGTAAGCCTATTCAGTTCGTTTATTTCTTCTTTGTGAGTTTTGGCATGTTATGCCTTCCAAGGAATTGGCCCGTTTCATCTAGGTTTCATCTAGGCCCTCATTTGTGAGGGCATGGAATTGCTTGCAGTATTTCTATATTATCCTTGTAATGTCTGTGGGATCTGTAGTGATATCCTCTCTTTCTGATATTAGTAATAGCTCTCTCTCTTTTTTTTTTTTTAGCCTGAAGCAAGGATTATTAATTTATGAATCTTTTCAAAAAACAGCTTTTGGTTAAATTGCTTTTTTTTCTTGATTTTATTTTATATTTCATCGATTTTGCCCTAATATATCTTAATATTTTTAATATCTTCTCTTCTACTTACTTTTGATTTAATTTGCTCGTCTTTATCTAGTTTCCCAAGGTTAAAGCATAAATTAGTTTTTAGTTTTTTTCTTTCCAAAAATATACATTCACTGCTATACATTTTCCTCTAAGCACTGCCTTTTCCGCTTTCCACAAATTTTGGCAAGTTTCATTTTCACTTTCATTTCGTTCAATATAGTTTTCAAAACTTCCTTTGAGATTATTTTCTTTGATCCTTGGGTTTTCCAGAAGTCCATTATTTAATCTTACATGTTTTGAGATTTTTTTTCATTCATCTTTCTGTTAATGATTCTGGTTTAATTTACTGTGACTTCTATGTTTTCTCATATTCATTAAAGTGTGTTTTGTGGCCCAGAATGTGATCTATCTTGGTGAACATTTCATGTGACCTGGAGAAGAATGTTATTCTCTTCTTGTTGGGTGAAATGATCAACAGATGTTAATTATATCCAGTTGACTGATGGTGCCAGTAAGTTCAACTACGATCTTACTGATTCTCTGCTTGTCGGATCTGTTTATATCTGATAGAAAAGTGTTGAGGCCTCCAACTACAATAATAACTTCATGGATTTCCCAAGGCAGCTCTATTAGTTTTTGCCTCATGTATTTTTACATTTTGTTGTGAGGCACAAGGATTGTTATGTCTTCTTGAAGAATTGGCTCCTTTATTGTTATGTAATGTCCCTCTTCATCCCTGATAATCTTTCTTATTCTGAATTGTTCTG
>NW_003852499.1:4696558-4697748 GCF_000181295.1 Otolemur garnettii
GCTGTGACATCACAGCTCACAGCAACCTCAAACTCTTAGACTTAAGTGATTCTCTTGCCTCAGCCTCCCAAATAGCTGGGACTATAGGCACCCACCACAATGCCCAGCTATTTTTTGGTTGCAGTTGTCATTGTTGTTTAGCAGGTCCAGGCCAGGCTCAAACCCACCAGCCTTGGTATATGTGGCCGACACCCTACCCACTGAGCTATGGGAGCTGCCTAGATTGATATCTATTATATTTGTAACTGTTTTCTATCTGTTGTCCTTGTTCTTATTTTCCACCATTTTTCTGCCTTTTTGTTGTGGTAAAAAATACATAACCTAAAACCTACCTTCTTAACAAAATTTAAAATATACAGTACAGTATTGCCAACTATACGTACACTGTTGTAGGTCTTTAGGCTGTTCTTAAGTTGCATGAATGAAACTCTATAACCATTGGACACGAACACCCTATTTCCCCCTCTGCTCACCCCTGGTAACCACCATTCTACTTGTGCTTCTGTGAGTTCAACTACTTTAGATACTCGTGTAAGTGGGATCACCGCTATTTATTCTTGTGTGGCAGGCTTATTTCATTTAATGTAATGTCCTCAAGATTCATCCATGTTGTAGTGTGTGATGGGATTTTTCTTCATTTTTAAGGCTGAGTAATATTCCATTGTGTGTATATAAGCACATTTTGTCTATCCATTCACCCATTGATAGAAATTTAGCTTTTTACTACCTATTGGCTATTGTGAATTATTGTGTTAAGAACATGAAAGTACAAATATCTCTTCAAGACTCTGCTTTCAACTCTTTGGGGTAAATATTTGGACATGGGATTGCTGGATCTATGATTTTCCTATTTTCAATTTTTAAAGGAACCTCCAAACTGTTTTCTATAGCACCTGCACCATTTTAAATTCTCACCAACAGTGCACAAGGGCGCCAATCCACACCCTCCCCAACACTTGTCATTTTCTGATTTTTTAAAAATAGTAATCTAATTCGAATGGGTGTGAGGCAATATTTCACTGTGGTTTTGATTTGCATTTTCCTGATCATTAGCGGTGTTAAGCATCTTTAAATATACCCATTGACCATTTGCATGTCTTTGGAGAAATATCTATTTCCCTGTTTTAATTGGCAGTTTGTTTGGTGTTTTCTTTTTTTGGTATTGAGTTACAGGAGTTTCTTTTCTTTTT
>NW_003852499.1:4698694-4699149 GCF_000181295.1 Otolemur garnettii
CCTTAGGTGTACGTGGCTGGCGCCTTAGCCGGTTGAGCTATAGGCGCCGAGCCCCTTATGTTATTTTTGTCACACATTTTACTTACATATAAGCAGATGTCAGCATATATATAGAAAGCACATAACCAAATACATTGTTTCTATTATATGTTAGATCAATTACGTGTGGGAAAAATAAGCTTTTATTTATCGTCACTTACTCCTTCTCTAATACTCCTCCTTTCTTTATGAGACCTAAGTTTCTGATCTATGTCATTTTCTTTCTCTCTAAAGAACGACTTTTAACATTTTTCACAAGGCAGATCTATTGGCAACAAATTCCCTTAATATTTGTCTGATAAAATCCTTATCTCTTCTTTACTCTTAACGGATAATTTTACAGGCTACGAAATTCTAGATTGGCAGGGTTTTCCTCTCAATACTTTAAATACTTCACTCCACTCCCTTTTTCCATG
>NW_003852499.1:4699370-4746210 GCF_000181295.1 Otolemur garnettii
TTTTTTTGTTTTATTGGGAGGGGGCATTTATCCTGCTTATATTGGCTGAGCTTCCCGGATCTAACCAAACACAAATGCAGGAAAAACCTCAGTCATTATTGCTTCAGATATATTTTCTGTTCCTTTCTCTCTTTATTATATTTCTGGTATTATCATTGTATGAGCACTATACCTTCTGTAGTTGTCCCACAACTTTGGGTTTCTAATTCTTTTCTCTTTTTTTCTCTTTGCTTTTCCATTTTGGAAGTTTCCATTGACATATCCTCAGGCTCAAGGATTTTTTCCTCCGCTGTGTCCAGTCTAATAACAAGCTTATCAAAGATATCTTTATTTCTGTTACAGTTTTTAATCTCCAGCATTAGAATTTTCATCTCTTTTCTTACATTTCCTATCTTGTCTTTTTTTTTTTTTTACATGATTCCTACTTCATCCATCACAGCCATAGCGTATTAATCACAGTGTTCTAAATTCTAACATGTCTGCCATCTCTGAGTCTTATGATACTTGCTCGGTCTCTTCAAACTGCATTTTTGGCCTTTTGGTATGTGTTTTAATTATTCTTGCTAGCTGGGCATGATGAGCTGGGTGGTGAGGTTTTGTGGGGAGGGAAAACACCCTAGAGAGAGAGAGAGAGAGAAAGAAAGTGTGGTCACCACCATGCCCCTGGCCACACAAAGTCTGCAGTGATGTGTCCATTTACAGCCTAATTTTCCCACTCCAGCACTGGGTGTCTCAGCAGTCTATGCACGTGAACTTTTGTCCTATTGGTATGGTTTGGTTGTGATTCTCTCTTTCCACCTGTCTGACTTTCCAATTTGGGAGACAGTAGTTTCCCCCTGCACCGTCACTTCTCTGATGGAGGTAAGAAGAATGATTGATTTTTCAGTTTGCTTGTCTTTTACTGTTTAGGATGGGAGTGGCAACTTCCAAGTTTCTTATGTGCTTAACCGGAAACTGGAAGTCTCTGAAGCCCCTTCCGTCCTTGGTATGCACAGGCTTACTCTCTCCTTGGGCATTCGTAATAGTGTGTAAGCAAGTGACTACTATTTCTGCCATGGTGTTGGGTAGCAGCTGAAATGTATGTATCACATGGCCACAGTGTATGAAGTTCACCAGGTGACTAATTAGCTTTCTTGGAGGAGATTATGTTAGATCAGTGGTAGTTCTCAATTTAGAAAGATTTTGCCCTCCAGGGAACATTTGGGAATATCTGGAAGCATTTTTGGTAGTCACAACTATGGAAGGTACTACCGGCATCTAATAACTCAAGATGCTCCTAACCATCCCAGGTGGCATCCAGAAGGTCCTAGATTGATCCTGAGGTTGCCTTCCCCTGCTCCCACTCCAGCCCTCATCTTTAGTACAGCTACTGCTTTGGACCAACTTGATACTATCAATGCTATTTTACAACTTTGACAATCAACTTTTCTCTTGATAATTTTTTGGTAATTAGGATCCGGTCAAGATTCAGCTAACACTTTACTGAGTATCTGCTGCCCATCTCTTATTACCTTGCTCCATTCATTCCCTTTGAATATTAACTGAGCCCTGCTATGCACCAGCTACACTACTTAAATATAAGGTAAAGACTGCTATCATCTTTACAGGTGAGGGACCTGAAGTTCAGAGAGGTAAAGGGATGTGTCCCAAGTCACACATCTATAACTGGCTGACCAGACTTTGAGGCTATGGCTCTTTATAGTATGTCAAGCTATTGCTACATGGACTGAGAGAAGCCACCGTAACCCTTCATTCTGCTGGGATTTGTGGATGCCCAGATGCTCTGGCTAATTGAGGCTAGCACTCAGCATTTGCCAGAGTTGAGAAAACCCGAGGCAGGATTGAGGAGGTGACACCATCAGGGCAGGGAGAGGAACAGAACCCCAATGTTCCAAGTCCCCACCCAGGTGCTCTGCAGGCCTCCCAGAGAGTGTGAATGGGTTTTGATGGGGATAATAGTCTCTCCAAATACACTCACTGCAAGCCTTTCCTATTGAGCAATTCAGCTTTCAAATGCTTGGTACATTAGACCAAAGGATGGGTGTTTTGTCTTCTTTTTTCCCTGCCTTTTTCTTTTTTAGGGAAAGCAATTTGCTCCTTTCTGATTTAGAATGAGATCTGGCAAGTAAGTGCTTGTTCTCCCTCCTTCCCTTGTTCCCCCATTCCCTCCCCACCCTTCAGTTAAGAAAAAAAAAAGTCTTGGGGGGAGGGAGGGGGATAAGAACACAAGATCCATGCTAAGCAAAACTATTTGCATAAGCTGTACACTTGGTCCTTAAAGCTTGGGCTGATCTAACCTATGACAAATTCCTCTGTCTCGGCTACCTGCCAGCTGCGTTTTCATCGGGGCTGGCAAGACAACTGAAGTCTACATTCTGTACTAATTAACGACCTTCAGGGGAGAAGACCACCAATTGCAATGCCAGCACACTTCGCTTGTTAAGGGGGACAGGGGGCCTTGTTGGACAAGGCCCAGGCTTTTTTCTTTGGGTGGTGGGCGGGTAAGCAGGCCAGGAAGGGTGAGGGGTGGGCTGGAGGTAGGGGGTGCAGTAAACAGACCAAAAAGACAAACTCCAAGTTGCAGTAAGAGTTGGGGTGGCATCTCACATGCCAGAACATTGTAGTGAACCCTGGGCTCCTGCAAGGTAGTTCCATAAGAGATAGGAAGTGGGAGAGAGGAGGGCTCTCTCTGGGGAAAGAACTTGGGCTGATTGGAGAGCTGCACGCTACAATGGGCAGCCCGGCCTAAGAACATCAGCGCTGCCTTACCTGGCTGGCATCACAGTGGGGATTGCGCTGGGGGCTGCCTGCCACAGCCACACACACATTGCAGATAGTCATTGCCTGGTAGCATCATCCTCTGGTGCAAAGATGGGAGACATGTCACTACGTGCCACACAGGGAGAAAACCTCTCCTCCCGGAGAGTCTGCTGATTTCATTTTTCTTTACTATCGGGAAGTGGGGGTGGGGATGATGAGAGAACATTCTTAAAGAACATTTGGAGAGGGGGAGGAATCCATCCCAATCTCACCATATAACCCAGCTGCTCCTCTTGCCTTCTGCCATGTGCTGTCCTGCCCTTGACCCCTGACCCAAGCCCCTACAGTCATCCTTCTCTCGTCTTTACCTGGATGGAGAGAGCCTCTGCCTACCAGAATATTGGAGACTAAAGGGAACATGAGAGATCATTTTGCTGACCCTCCAGGCTCCAGAAATAACTCCTGAAAACTAAAGACCCCTAGGTGGCTGGCGGCATGAAAAGGGATTCCCCACCGTCCTCTGTTTTCCAGTCACGCGTTAGGTGGTGTGTGGAGCCTCTCTGTGGACAGAGGTGAGCCTCCCTTCCACCTGCGCAGCACAGCCCTCTCTTCCTAGAGAAGAAGCTGGACCTCTTCTAGTCCAGCTCACCCGCTCCCGCCCCAGTCACCAAAGCCTCTGCCTCAGAACGGGTTCCTTCCTTGCAGGCACACCGTGCAGACTGTGACAGGTAGTTGAGGGGCCAGTTGTCCTTTCCCTCAGAAGGAGCTAGAGTAGAAAGACGGGGTGCCCCGCTGCTCACCCCTAGCTCCACCAGGCGCCCCCACCCCCATATCCCCAGCCCCATGCTTCATTAAGGGAGCACAATGTGTCCCCGTGGTCGCCTGCCAGCCGGGATGTCCTGTGTGACAGCAGATGCAAAGAGAATGAACAGGCGGCTGAAAGGGCTGGAGACAAAAAGAGCACATTGTCCAGAGTTCTGAAAGGGCTGCCTGAGAGGGGACATATGCATCTGAAAAAAATACCCCAGTGAGTCCCCCCTCCCTACTGGCCCCAGCCCGCCCTCACCCAAACCTTCCACTGATACTGCACAATGATGTCTCCAAGCCAGGCAGGGCCAGGCCAGCTCAGGGCTGACAGCAGGCATGGGGCAAGCGAGCCAGTGTGGCCGGAAGGATCTCAGAGGCACAGGTTCCCTCAAGGGAAACTCTCCACTCCTTTCACCTGTCTGCCATCGAGTCATAGAACACTGTCTCGGGATCAGGGAGTCATCTAATCACAGAAGCTGGAGCTGAGAGTGACTGGAGAAATCACCTGGCCTCCCCACCTCATTTTACAGATGAAAAGACCAAGCTCAGGATAGGTGACTTGCTACAGCAGGAGGCCAAGGGCAGAGGCTGCTGGAGCATTGGAGCTCCCTCTTCCTGATCTGGTACACGTTTGGGTGCCACAGCTAGATGTCCAGAGGATGATGATGGAATTCCCAAAAGGGACAGGCATTCTCTCTGGGCCCTCCTTCCCTGCCTCTTTGTCAGGGTGTGGGGCCAAAACACAACTTGGAAAGTGATTGTGTCACACCCATAATAATCCCAGGGCTTGGTTGAATTTATGAGGCTGGAGCTCCAAGAAATGCAAGAACGAAAAGCTAGCTTACAAACAAGTATTGTTTTGGGAGAGATGACTTCATGGGTCAGCAAAGAGTTTGCAAGTCAAATAGTAGTCCAAGACCTCTGCCCTGTTTTGTGAACCTGAGCAATTCATGAAAACTTTATGAGCATCAGCTTTAATGTTAGAAAATCGGGGCTAATACTGCTGCCAATGCCAATATCCTTATCATGACCAATTCTGGAACCAACACTAATGCTAGCAATATCTGCCCTGCCTTGCCCTGCCTTGCCCTGCCCTGCCCTGCCCTGCCCCAGTGAGTTACTTGAGGATCAAATGTGACACCATGCGTGAGAACTCTTTGTGTGCTGCAGAGCACTATGACTAGAATATGACTTTAACATTAAAAAGCTTGGTAGAGGCTGGGTGAGGTGGTTATGCCTGTAATCCTAACATTTGGGGAGGTTAAGGAAGGAGGATTGCTTAAGGCCAGGAGTTCGAGATCATCCTGAGCAAGAGTAAAACCCTGTATCAAAAAGAAAGAAAGAGAGAGAAGGAGAGAGAGGAGAGAGGGAGAAAGAGAGAAAGAAAGAAAGAAGAAGGAAGGAAGGGAGGAAAGAAGGAAGAGAGGGAGGGAGGGAGGGAGAAAGAGAGAAAGAAAGAAAAAGGAAGGAAGGAAGGAAGGAAGAAAGGAAGAAGGGAGGGGTGTGGGTTGATGGAGGGTTGGTAGGGGGACACACCTATGGAGCATGTTGCAAGTATCGGTTGGATCTATCAGGTGTAGAGCACAAATGTCTTACTCTTGTAATTGGGTAAATGAGGTGACGGCTATATTGATTAGTAGGGTGTAAGCAATCTAATTTGTACAAATAAT
The DNA here is from genome assembly GCF_000181295.1 of Otolemur garnettii. NCBI lineage: Eukaryota > Metazoa > Chordata > Mammalia > Primates > Galagidae > Otolemur > Otolemur garnettii. The sequence goes on from NW_003852499.1 coordinate 4,704,608, forward strand.
CAACACATTGAATCCCATAATGGCATAAATGTACTTATGATATATGTCTGAATGACTTAATAAACAAACAAACAAACTTGGGAGAAGCTTTCATTGCTTTCATATGCCCACAACCATGTGTATACCATGTAGTTATACATTTTTTTAGACAAGTCTCCCTCAGGCTAGAGTGCAGCGATGTTATCATAGCTCACTGCAAACATAAACTCCTGAGCTCAAACAATCCTCATGCCTTGGCCTCCTAGTAGCTGGGACTACAGGCACCCACTACAACACACAGCTAATTTTTCTATTTTTAGTAGAAATGGGTCTTGCTCTTGCTCAGGTTGGTCTCAAACTCCTGACCTCAAGCAATCTGACCACCTCAGCCTCCCAGAGTGTTAGGATTACGGGTGTGAGCTTGGCCTACAACCATATTCCTTTGTAGGGTATTTTCTAAACCAGCAATTGGTTCTTGAATTAGGCTTTTTAGAAGAGGGGTGGAAGCTCTGATGGGAGTCAAGTTTCAAATTTTAAATTTGAAAATGCCTCTTTTTAAACATAGTGGGTAAAGGGCTTTCTAGAAAGCAAAGTATCCTAGTCAGGGGAAGCGTCTGTGCGATCAATCCCCCTTTAGGCTGTTGCCAGCGAGTTTTCTGACACGAGAAAGTTCTCTTTCCACCTGGGGCCACTTCCTCTTTCCTCCTCAGCCCCTCCCAAGGTATACTTAAGCGGACCCCACAGACACAGACTACATCTCCCAGGGAAATGAGCTCACCGGCTGTGTGCTAGCAGATGTGGGGAAGTCTGTGTGGTCTCTCACAACAGCTGTTCAAAATTCTTTTCCCCTGTAAGTTTCCATTCTGTATATGGGGAGGTGGGTGGGGGGCGGGGGCAGGGTAAGTGGGCAGGCAAGGAAGGAATGTGAGCTCTCCACCCTGCTTGGGAGCTGCTCTGTTTCTCTGAGATCTCAGTGTTTCAGAGACATTGTACATGCTGGAAGATGTCACCAGTGAGTTTATTTTGTTCCAGATGTATGATGCCAGGACCTCCGATTTAGATTACACGCATTGTGTTGCCATGCCAACACACACACGTACATGCACACACATGCTAGTGTCCCAAACTGTGCTCGGCAGTGGAGAGGAAACAAGGAGGCTACGAGAAATAGTTTGGTTTTTTTTTCTCTCCAAGGAATTTCCCATTGTAAAGTAACATATTCCTGAACCAATTAGAGATCTGGTGAATGCCACATTGCCCAGAGCCCAGGAGAGAGAGAGTCTCTTTGGACTGGGCTGGGCAGAAGAGGCTCTTTGGAGGAGGTGGGACTTGAGCTGGCTGGGAAGGAGGGATCACTTGGACAGAAAGGCCAGGGCTGAGTCTTCTAAAGAGGGTGGAAGGGTGAGCAGGAGTGGGGATGGACCAGTTCTTCTCATCTACATGCATCCTGCATATGTCCAGGGTCTACGTAACCATTCCCATAACTGAGAAGCCCAACGGAGAGCCAGCTGGTCTATTCTCTATCTCCAAACGAGGATTATAACCAATTCATCCTCTCTCGTTTATAAAACTTGTCCAAGAAAAAAAAATTACGGAATCTTTAGTAAGTTATTCTGAGATTTTATGACCCTAATTCCTGGCAAATCTTCTCTCAGATTTGCTTTTAATCACTTTGGCAGCCTGGTGTTTGCAACCTAAAAGCAGATCTTAAACTCACGGAGCCCAAGGCCCCAAACAGTTACTCCAGGCTGAAAGGGCCTCACTCAGCAGTGTGAGAACACTAATGAACACCCACTATGCACCAGGCTCTATGTCAGGCTCTAGGAATTCAGGGGTAAATAAGAGTGTTTCAGCTTTTAAAATACAGGGTGGCAAATAATTTAAGCATAATGTCAGAAAGCCTAATATAAATTGTGGGCCAAAAATTTTACGAGAAAAGGTTACTAACTCTGCTTAAAGGCCAGCGGATGCTAAGGAAGCTTAGTTGTGCTGGGCTTTGAAGGATAAATAGGAGTGTGCCAGTTAAACAAGGGAATAAATAGAATTCTGGGTATAAGAGTCAGAAGGTGTGAGTGTACAAGAGGTGGACAAGCACCTCCTTATATCCCCCAGGTGCTCTCTCGTCTAAATATAATCAATTAGTATATGCCAAAAGAATAGTAAATAAATATGGCAATAGCATAGGGACTTATAGAATTGCCCAGGGGACTGGAAAATCTTATCCATGCAAGTGTCTACAAGATTTGTGTGTGTGTGTGTGTGTGTGTATGTGTTTTGAGGCAGTCTCACTTTGCCACCCTCGGTAGAGTGCTGTAGCATCATAGCTCACATGAACCTCAAACTCTTGGGCTCAAATGATTCTCTTGCTTCAGTCTCCCAAGTAGCTGGGACTATAGGTGCCCACCACACAATGCCTGTCTATTTTTAGAGACAGGGTCTTTCTCTGGCTTAGGCTGGTCTTGAACTCCTGAGCTCAGGTGATCCACCTGCTTTGCCTCCCAGAGTGCCAGGATTACAGGCATGAGCCACCACGCCTGGCCTTGCCTATGAGGTTTTAATTAATTCATTTGTGCCCAAGACAGAGTGTCTGAGACTGACAAGAAACGTGCAGGTTTTTAGCATGGTGCCCTGGCTATTGAGAGCACCGGGTCATGCCTTTATTTACAGATTACCTTGAGCTAAGGGATTCCAAATGAGATTATAAAAACTACAGGTAATTCCAGCAGAGTAAAAGGAGGGAGTTTGGGTTGATGTGACGAAAGACACATGTTTGTGTCTTTATGTTTGTCTTCTGTGCATCTTTTGTTCTATTCTCCATCTCCCTGTTACATCGTCTGAGTCTGTTTCCCTAGCTTACGAGGCTGACAGAGCAAAACGGTACAACAGTCACCCTCATAGCAATAGTAACGAAGGAAACCTGCCACGAGCCAGGCTCCGTTCTGAGCACTTCACACTCACTAAGTCACCTCATCCTCACAGTCAAGGAGCTGAGTGTGATTTTGTCAGCCCCTTCTTACAGAGGAGGAAACTGGAGCATCAGGAAACTGGAGCGTCGGGCACGTGGCTGGTGCTGCTCAGAGACTGCAGTTGAGCCCAGGCAGCGCAATTCCGGGGTCTGGGGTCCTGCCCACCAACCCTCTTTGTCTTCTTCTTATTAAGACTGAGTAAAATAAAGTAAAGCAGGTCCTATGCCCATGTGCTGACTCAAATCATAAGGATTATTTCTGTTATTATTAGAACCTCCTTTCAGAGCTCCTTTCCTTCCCTCCCATCCTCACTTTTTCCCTAATTTCAGGACAGAATGGTGGGGAGGAGCGGGGTAGAGAAAAAAACAGGCGCTGGAGCTAGGACTGGGGAGTATCTCACGTTGGATGATCTGAGGAGGTCCTGAGCGTCTCCAACCCTGGGATAGTCTTTTTCTCTTATTGGGGGGGAGGGGGTTACCAGCTCCCCTGTGACTGCTGCTTTACCCCTACAAAACCCTAATAGAAAGATAGCTTCTTTTGTGGATGAGAACTTGAGGTACAGGGACCCTGAAAACATGAGGGCAAGACAAGACAGGCCCTCATCCTACGGTCCTTTAGAAGTCCAGACCAGACGAGAGGGCAGACAGCCACACGGCAGGCGTGCGTCCATGCCCCATTCCCACATCACAACGGGCTACTCGAGTCCAGCGTCCATTTGGACGCTGCCTCCAAAGGCTTCTCAGGTTAATGAGAAGACTAACTACCTCCCAGTCCGATTTGGCTCCAGAGATGAATCCCCTGTGGCCTCCCTAGACCAGCCATGAGCTATTTAAAGGGGGATCAGGAGGAACTTCTCAAGTTCTCTCCTTGATCTAGAATCAGCATCCAATCTCCAAGGGAAGCTGGACATTTTCTCTCTACAAGGCTATTGAGCTAACTACTGTTTCTTCCCTCTTTTATGTGATAAGGACAGGAAGATCAAAAATATGAACAGTAGCTTATATTAAGCTGAACAAACTAACTTTTTATTGTGTGCCTATTAGAAATAAGATTTAACCATCCCTAAAACTACTGCTTAGGGCCAGGCGCAGTGACTTACACCTGTACTCCTAGCACTCTGGGAGGCCATGGTGGGTGGATTGCTTGAGCTCACAGGTTCGAGACCAGCCTGAGCAAGAGCGAGACCATCTCTAATAAAAATAGAAAAACTGAGGCAAGAGGATTGCTTGAGCCCGTGCTGGAGGTGTGAGCTATGTCACCACAGCACTCTACTCAGTGCAACAGCTCAAAAAGAAAAAAAAAAAATGTGTCAGAAGGATTTAGACTATAATGTAAGTGGCACCCCATAAGCTTGAGTAATATACAACTTGTACAATTGTCCTCTTAGACTCTCATTAGACCTGCCCTCAGGCACCTCAGAGACTAGTTGGGGAAACGGTTTCTAAACAACTACAATTCAGTTTCATCAGCACTCCCACGGAGGCTCATCCAAAGGGCACAGACAAGAGGGAAGCCAGGAGCTGTCTGCTTACCTTCTTGGGAGCTAGGGAAGACTTCCCAGCACAAAGGTCCTTAAACTAAGCACTGAACAATGAGTAGGAGTTACTCCAGCAAAGCAGGAAAGAGAGGCCAGAATGTGGAAAAGCAGCCACTCACTGGAGAGGGTCAGGGGTTGTTGGGTGGGAGGGTGTACAGAGCGGGTGGGACTGGTGGACGTCTGCTCACCCTGTTCCCAGCCACACAGGCAATGCCTGGGCGTCTGCAGTTAGGTCAGGTCCCTCCCAAGAATCTTCTTGTCTGCATGCTCAGGGCTGTCTGGGACGAGCTTGTCCAATACAGAAAGGAGATGAAGAGATCTATTTTTCCTAAGGCAAAACCCCCAAGCCTCAGTTCCACAGTACATCAGTGTGTAGAAGAGAGAGCAACAATTCACGCCTGTTTGCATGGGCCAGGGCAGGGAGGCTTTCTGGGAGTGAGGTGAGAGCAAAGCTGTTTCCAGAGGCTCCAGTCTCTGTTTGTACAGACAGCATGGAATCTTTTCAAGCCATGACCGTGTGGCATCCACTGTTTCCCTCCAGGAAAATCCATGACATGTGAGGAATGGGCCGGCTGGGTCTGCCAGAGGTGGGGGCTCCTTGCCCATTGTAGCAGGGAATCCACTGAACAGAGAGGTTCAAAGGATCTTTTAGCTCGATCTCAAGTTGGACAATCCCCAGGGTGCGGAGAGGGAAGGGAGGTCCGAGGGATTTTCAGAGTGTACCCCTTTCTCAAGAAAACACTTCCAAGACACCTCCACCCCTAAGCCAGATAAATCCCCAGGGCACAAGGGGCCAGCATGCCTGGCTAGAGTTCTCCCTTCTGCATCACTGGGGGAAAGTGCAGGACATACCAGCAGCCTGGAGCCACAGGGCACACCCTGGCTAGCCACTGCAGCCAGCTCTGTTTCCAAAAAACTAGACTCTGGGTACATGTCACTGTTTTAGAAGCTTCAGTCACTGCCCTCTGCCTACGAGTAGAATTCAAAATCCTCCCTGTGGCCTATGAAGATCTGTCACCACTTCTCTCCATCTTTGCTCACTTCACCTGCCAGTGCCTGGCCTGCTCCCTACTTCCCGAGCTCCCCACGCCCTTGCCCTCGGAGCTGTGCTTGCAGCCCACAAATCCCTTCCCTCCCTTCTCTGTCTATTGAAAATGCAACCTGCCCACCTAGAGCTGACTCACATAGTGCCAATTCTGCTCCCTGTAAGTTGTGATCGCTTTTCCTTTTCCTCCACATGCCTGCACTGTGTTGTTCAAACCTTATTTTAATCTAAAATAAAAATTAAATGCATAGAGAAAAAGGATGGGGGTGGGGACTGTGTATCTTTCATTGGAGTTGAAACGTCTCAAGAGCAGGAAGCCATTGTTCCAGGTGGCGTGTATAATGCTTCACTTGTGTCCCAAGCCTGGTGGATGAAGAGAAAGAGGAGGGTGACACGGAAGAAGGAAGCGCCATGGTTTTTTGATGCAGTAAGGTAGAACTTATGAATACTGCCTTTGGTTATGCATATGTTCAATTCTGTCAGAAAGAGAAATTCTGTAGGCCAGATGCTTTCACACAGCTATCTGCATGGGATACGGCATCATATATTTGAATACACAGACAATATTAGATACTTTTAATAAAGTTGGTCTTTATTTTTCTCCAGTATAGTAGGCTTCTCTGGCATCTATTCTGCAACAGGCCTTAAAAATTAGAGAGCCACTCTGGAACCAGGTGTGGGTGATGTCTTCGAGAACTCAGAGACTACCGACAAAGGCAAGGTCGGAAGACCTGCATCTCTGCCAATAGAGGAAGAGGGGCTTGGAGGGCTGTAAAAGTAGGGTCTTTCCTTCTGAAAGCCTGGGGAGTAATTATAACTCTCTATATCTATTGTCAAAGAATAGAGAGTGCCTCAGATTTAGTCCTTGTGATAACGTGCCCCCAAACTGGGTTAGGAGCAAAAAAAAAGAAAAAGAAAAAGAAATCAAGGACAGACGATACCACAAATAGTGAACTTTACAGGGCAGAAAGTGTCAGCTCTCTGCAAGGAAGAGAGAAACAAGAATGTCCTGATTTGATGAGAGGTTTTGGAAGACTTCAATAATCAACGAATTGATTCATTATTCAGTTCAGCACTTTCCTCTTGCAACAAGCCCGTTCTAATTACTTCCTGAATGATTTCTCCAGCTTCAATTTCTCCCTGGTTGTATCTGTCCTCTACAACTGTGGTCCCCAAACCCTGGGGCCACAGATCAGTACCCATGGGTGGCCTGTTAGGAACCAGGCCGAACAGCAGGAGGCAAGTCCTGGAGCAAGCAAGTCAAGTTTCATCGTATTTACAGCGGCTCCCATCACTTGGCTTGCATCCTGCCTGAGTTCCCCCTCTGATCTCATCAGTGGTGGCATCAGACGGTCATAGGAGTGTGAAACCTACTGTAAACAGAGCATGTGAAGGATCTAGGTTGCACCCTCCTCATGAAGATCTATTGCCCACTCCCCCGTCCTCATTTGTGGAAAAATTGTCTTTCATGAAACCAGTCCTGGTGCCTAAAAAGTTGGAAACTGCTGCCCGGTAATAGTTCAAGGCTTGTCTTTCTGGGATAACACTTTGACCACATTACTCCCCTTCTTGCAAACTTTCAATAGTTTCAGTGAAAAAGAATAAAAGTAAAGTCATTTTAACTGCATCTGTGTTTGAACAAGCCCTCCGAGAGATTCTGAGGCACACTAAGTTTTGAGAATTATTCACATATGGACGATCTCTTCTACCCCAGAAGTACATTCTCCTAGGACAAGAGTTGTCCCCAATACATCCTTGTACCTCTCAGCTCAGGCTAGCACAGCTGGGTGTTTGAGAAATCATGGAAAAGTAAAATGTATTGCAGAGTCTGCTTATCGAGTGGGATGCTGGTGCTGTGGGGGAACAGAGGAGAATTAGATGCATCGCTGGTGCATTTGTTAAATCTATTGGAGGAGACAAAATTGAGACATGCGGCAAGTGGGAATAACCCAGTACTAATCTGCAGGGTGCAACACAAGCACGGAAGGGAGGAAGACGTGCTGGGTGATTTAATTACATGTCCTTGTATGACGGAACTTGTCCTTCCTGGGTGCTTATTCTATTTCTTGTCTGCCCGGGAATAAGCAGCCAGCAAACTAAAGGATGAGGATGAGGATGAGGATAACAGCAACAATTTTATCATTATTTATGATAATAACAGCCATCACTGAAGTCCCTCTATGTGTTATGCTCTATTCTGCGTGTTTTATATATTAATGTAATTAATTTGACCACCCAGTGATAGGTACCAGGAAGCCAATAAAGTTGGGAAAAATCAATTCAGCAGTTATTACGATGTGCGAGGTGACTCAGCAAAATAATGTTATGAATTGATTTTACACAGTGGAAACTGAGGCACAGAGAAGTGAGGTAGATTCTCCTGCTGTGAAGTGGCAGAGTCCGGTGGAAACCGTTCTGTGCACTGAGGGGGTTGAGGAGGGAAAGAGAGGGCCGTGGCACCTTGATGTGATCTGAAAAGTGCAGAATGGGACTTGAAACCAAATGGGGAAATTCTCGGGGCCTCCTTCCTTCTGGATGACTGCTGCTCCGTGTTTGGCTTTCCATGAGCTTTTTGGCTCTGTGATTAGCTTGCTTTCTCACCTCCCTGGGAGATTTTGCTTTCTCTTTATCCATTCAGCTTTAATTAACATGTTTCCACCATCCTTCTGCCCCATTGAAATCCCAGACGCCCCTGAAAGTGGTATACTGGGCATCTCATCACCCTCTCTTTCCTTTCTCCTGGCCTGGCTGGGCTCTGCTATAATACTGAGGACCTTGGAGGTCTGTCCTCCACCCTAGAACATTCATTTCCTCCTTTTCTTCATCCTAGATATGAAACCCCTCGATCATACAGCTCTTTTTACAGCTTGATTTCAAAAAGAGATGCACAGAGAGTTACAGTTCCGTGTGATCCCACAGGGCCAATGCCATGTGGGGAGGGCTCCCAACAGCTAAGTTGCAAGCCGTCTCCTGACTTACTGTGTGACCTTGGGGCCAGCCACTTGCCCTCTCTGTGTCTCAGTCCCCTGCAGTGGGATCATAATATCTACCGCCAAGCGGTGCTTGGAAGCATGAATGAATTATTATCCTAAACGCCCTCCGAGCTTCTTGGACAAAGGTGCTATGTTAATACACAGTATCCCTCTTCTTCTTCTTCTCATTAGTATTATTCAAACCCAGATGGCATTATTATTGTTGTTGATTGACAGCCGCGCATAGCCCCATTCATGGGTGTCAGAGAGCCAGGCGGTAGTTAACACAAGCAAAAACCATGTTTAAAACAAAGCCCAAGGAACACTCCAATAGTGTGTGCCTTGGGTTGCTATTAAAGCCAGAGCAGCTGCGGTGGCAACACGGAGGGACAGGGCAAGGAAATGCATCCCGGAGCACAAAGAAGGGAAAGTGGGTCTTGACACTGATCATATAATCGTGCTGGGCTTTTATAGACACTGGGAGGCCTCAAACAGAATAAATGCTTGAACTTTATCCACGGTTTACAGGCAGCGGCTGTAAAGGTCTTTGTTGCTGTTGCTGCCATGTTAATGACCCAGCTTGGGGCGCTGCCGCCGCTGCCGGCCACTTCTTCCAAAGAAAACAAATCAAAGTGAGTAACTTGATGTCCGGCAATGAGTTTTCCATTATATAAAAATAAGTATAAATCTTTCGCAGTTGGGCAGCCGGACTGCGATGTCGGAGGCTGGTAAAGGGGTCAAGGTAGCTAGACACTTTGAACCCCTGAACCAGCACATCAAAAAAGAGGCCCCTTCTCTTTGTTAATTGCAAAATAAACAGATAAAAATAAACCGTGCTGCTCCGCCTCTGGGGATGGTATTTGCACCAAAAGAAAGAGGACCGGGAAGCAGCTGGGCAGGGGGAAAGAGGCCCTTGATCTACTTCTCCATTACCTTTCCCACTCTGGCAACACCGATAAAACCCCATGAGTAATTGACCCTCAACAAGAGGAGACATCAATCTTTAGCTACAAGGCATGCCTTGCAGCATTAGAGGAGCTCCGTCAGAGAGGTATCTCCGTTAGATGCAATTTAGTGCCTTGGAGCTTTGAAAAAAATGAGTGTCCATAAATATTCTGATTGTCTTAACAGACCTTGGGAGTCCTTGGTAGTGTTAGGAAGTGGAAAAAGTGGAGGCAGTGCATCTTTGGGGAATGTGGACAAATGGATGATTAGCAGGAACTTCTAGGACATGGAAAAGTGCATGAATTGAAGGGGTTTCAGTGGAGGGGGGCTAAGTGAGCAAGGTGGGAGTGGAGGAAGAAAATGAGGACATTGGAGCAAGAGAGAAGGCTTGGAGCTTGTCCCTAGTGATGGCTTAGGGGTGCAGTGAAGACGGTAAAAGGAATAAGAAAGAAAGTTAGACATTTAGAGAGCCAGGAAGAGAGGCCCTAATGGGGAGGGGGAAATGATTCCTGAGTGGTGCCAGTTATAAGATCTGAGACCCCCTATTCCTTCTTACCCCTATTCTTCCTTCAAATGTAGCAGAAAGAACCCAACATGCTATCAAGTGTGGGGTCCCCCCCTAAAATAGAAGTCATCTATTGATAGTTATCCATCAATCTCCAGCAAGAGTAAACATTTCTTGTACCCAAACATTGTCTTCTTCTCTATATTTTGTTATGCTTTTCCTTAGCACCAAACCCTTCCCCTTCACTGGATCCCTCCTGAGCACCAGCTGAGCACTCATCCACCCTACCATTCACTCCATCACCATGATAGAACTCCTTTTCTGTCGATCTTCCAGAAATCATGCAAGATTGCATGCAATTCTAGATGCTCATATGTAGGGTCCCAGAGAAGTTCTCCTTCTAGTGTCAGAGACAAAGTGGTGCTGAGATAAGTGCTGAGACAGAAGGGAGCCCCAGTGTGCAGGAACAGGGGGTGGGGAGTGAGGCTAAGAGGTTGTATGTTTGGAGGGAGAAGGGGTTGAGAAGGGAGTAATAGCAGGGAAGGGTTCTAGGAGGGAGTGGTTGAGATGAAACATGGAAACCAAATGGGAGTTTTAAGAGGATGAAAGGATTTGATAAAAATAGGAAATAACAACTTCAAAGGAACAGAAGTTGGACTGAAGAAAAAGGGCAGCAAGAGCCAGAGCAAAAAGAAACAGGAGGAAGCAAGACCAGTTGTGGGAATGCCACGTCAGAGGGGAGAGTGGGAGAGAGAGGAGGCTGAGAGGTAGGCAGGACCAGGTCACAACTCTGCATGAGGACTGCAGATATGACCTGAAGGTACTGGGATCCATCTGTCCCTGAGCTGTAAGAATAGGGTTGGGTCAGGGACAAGATCAGATGAATGAGAGGCCACTCAGGCTGCTGGCTGAAGAGCAGACTGGGGATTCAAGAGTGTGAGGGGTTAGGGAGCATTTGGTTCACAGGCTGCCGCCATCTCCAGGGCAAGGGACAACCTGCCTGAACTAGGCTGGAAGGGAGCGAGGAAGGTAGATGTGACTATCTCAAAAGGCATAATCCTGTAAAGGTGCGGGAGGAGCCAGAAGAGGAAGCCATGTGGAATGAACTCTGTCCTCCCAGCTCGCTCTTGCCACAGCTCTTTTCCTTGGAGCATCCTTGAATGCCACCTTCTTGTATCTCTGCATTCATTCAAGCCGCCCCCCTTCCCTCTCACATAGTGGTCACCATGACCACTAACTACTTTTCTTCTCTAATCTCCTAAATTTCCTTCTCCTTCAAATCTCCTTTGCCTAATCCCATGTTTTTTTTCCAGCTTGACACCACAGTGGGATATGGGGGCTTATTTCTTGTTGCATGGGATGAACTGGCCTCCAGACGCTCGCCGCAAAGGCTTCCTGGGAGAAAGATTTGAAGAATTGAAGCCGGATAGGGGAAATTTGGGCTGGGGACCAAATAAAATTACATCAGTCTTATTTCTTTACTGAAATAGTCAGTTGGGGAAATACTTAATGAGGCCTTGGGGAGTTGCACATTCCATCGTCCTAAATTTGGGATTTTTTGTAGTATGAGAGAGAATCTAATTCCTCAGAGAGCAAGAGAGAAGCTTCCCTTCCTCTGCTCCTTCCCAGCCACTGTATCCTCTTTAGGGAGTAGCTGGAGAATAGACTTCTGAGTCCAGAACCGTTTGGAAAGCCAATGAAGCTTCAGAGAAAACATGAGGAGTTATTTGCATGGTTTCCATATTAATGAGTCCAGGATAATTTGTGGATCAGATGCTAAATGCTCTGCTTAGCTACGTCACATACATGATACCTCTTCCCATATCAGCCTTGTGAGGTAATTACAACTATACTGTTCACATTAGGAATGAGAAAACAGGGCCTAAGTGGGGATTAAGAAACATGCCTGGGTTTCACAGGCTAGGTCTGTGTGCGTTCCCAGGCTAAGGCCTCTCCTGTTCTGCCATAAACTCCTTCCACTATTGAGCTAACAGTGTTCAAAAATAAAAGTAGAACAATAACAACTCACATTCACCTAACATAAATTTAAGCACGTTTTTTTCCTTTTCTCTCTCAGAATGTTATAAATGGATCTCATTCTCTGACTCTTACCCTTAAACACAAAGTCAAAATTGTTTCTCGCAGAATTTTTATTCTTTTCTGTGGATGAAATATTTGGTGTCCTGAAAAGGTATCTGTTTGTTTGGATCATTTTGAGATAGCATCAAATAAAATTCACTAACCCTATCTTTCTGCCACTTACCAAGAGAGCTCCTCAGGGGAACCAAGATGTGAAAGGATATGCTGGTGTGATTTCCTGGAACTTGAAGAAGGGACAGATGTTCTGGAAGAAAACTGCCTCCCTCTGCCTAGATGGGGACCCAGGCCTGATTGGGCGGTGGGGAATAGCTTGAGATGTAAGGAGGCATGAACGTCTGCAGTGGGGGTGCAGAAAGCAGTGAGTGTGGGCCTGCCATAACAGAAACCTAAACACTTGGGAATGTTCTGGGACAGTGGTGAGCAGATTCTAGAAGGAACTTGAAGAAAAATCTATGAAGTGTCTCAAAGAGACTGTTAGCAGAAGTCTGATGTCTCTCGAGAAGTCTGTCTGTCAAAGATTAAAGAAAAGTGAGGAAAATGTTGCTGGAAACTAGAAAGAAGAGGATCCATTATGAATTGATGGGAAGTTCAGCAGCACTCTCGCCTGCAGTGATACGGAAAACAGAAAATGTATCTAATGGGCTGTTGGATCCATGCAGGTTAATGGTGGTCTAGGCGTCTTCCTGCTGCTTAGTGTCCGTAACATTGGTGTGCAATTTAAAATAGACAACTATTTAAAATTGCACATGTACTTTGTGGCCATCCTGTATTAAAGTTTGAAGGAAGAGTGATAAGTGCAAGAAAAAAAAATTGTTAAATGTAAAAGAGGCTTAATTTGCAGAGTGGGAAAATCCCCAACCTCTATAGATAAAAAGCAATATTAAATACAGAAGTGATCTGGACAAAAGTAAAATTTCATGAATGGCCAAGAGAACATGCTATAAAGATGATATTAAGAATGTGACTACTTTGTTAAGACTTTAGAAAAATTTAAGGGAGCGCTTATAGAACTGTTCAGCCAAAACAAAAACAAAAGTAATGTTAAAAACTAGACTTTTAAGAATCCTTGGCAGCTTCAACAGAAACCTGAGGTAGAGAATGGTTTGTCATGAGGAGATTTGTGGGTGTGACTTTTTTCCTGATGGCACAAACCACAATAAGATTCATAGGAAACTCCCAAAGATTTTAAAAGAATTTTATAAGCAGAAACATCCCTAGCTCAGTCTAACAGAGACAGAGAAAGTACAAAAGAAAAGGACAACAAAAGGACTTTAGATCTTTAAACTTTTATAGGCTGAGAAGGGTCTGAGAAATCTACTCAGTTACAAATGTGGGCGGCCCTTTTTGGAAAAAACATGACACCAAGGGAAGAACCAAGAGCCACAGTGAATCATTCCAGGCCTTGGATCTGAATCAGGTAACTGATCACATGTGTCCAGACAGATTTCAGAACTGCTTTGGACCAGTAGTTACTCTATGCCTCCTGCTTTTTTCCTGTTTGAATGGAAGAGTCTATAACAGTGATCTATGTCCATCCCACCATTGTATGTTGGGGAAAGTGGTGGTGGGGAGCAGATAACTTTTCTCTTTAATTCACAGGTTTTAAGATCTATGATATCTTGTACATCTTCCTTGGTACTTTGCACATGCTCTACCCTATGTCTATAATTGTCTTCCCTCATTTCTCTACCTGGTTAATTCCTATTCACTCTCTAAGACTCAGGCCAAAATCACCTCCTGCATGAAGGCCTCTCTATTTCATCACCTGGAGTTAATGGCCCTGTTCTCTGTCTTTCTAGCAAATGCATTATAGCCTTATCACCCTGAACTGAAATGGTTGACATACTTATCAGTCTCCTCCAGCATAAAATGATAGAATCTAGGTCTTATCTCTTTGTTTATAGCCAAACTCAGTGAAAATTGTGCCCAACAAATATCTGATGATAAAAAAAATAAAGGTGAGGCTATAAATAGTATAAAAAGCTTGATAAGGGAGAGTAAATTAAATGATACACTCAACAACTGAAGCCTAGAGAAGGGGTTTGAAGGGTGAGTGTGGGGACAGGGCTCTGTCCTGGTGGCCACTGTCTTTTACTTGGTGTTGAGAGATCCAAATGTACTTACTAAATGGTGAGAGAATGCAGGAAAGACATAGCTTCCTTTCTTTGGGGGAGAGCTGGGCGTTTGTTCTCCTGACCTATAATCACTGACCTGAGAAGTAACTCTCTTTAGCTTTTAAGGACATATTACAGAACATGAAGGGGGAACCTGAACATTCCTAGACACCATCTCAGACCTAAACTTTCCTACTGGGAGAAACTAGTCTGGAAACTCATGCTAAGCTCTCTGAGACAAGAGACTGTCCTCTCTGTCACTGTGGGCACATAGTATGCACTGAAAGCATTTTACTGATGATTGATTATTGGCATATGGGAAGGAAAAGGAAGGGAAGGGAGAAGGGCAAGGAATATTCTGAATTTACTAATGGTGCTTTAATGAGTAAATTATTTTTAAATGAATGGTGTGTTTATAGAGTGAGAATGATACTGTGAGGGAGGTTTTATAACACTAGGAAAGTGATCCCCAATGGCTGTGTCCCTGAGACCTTTCTCCGGAAGGCCTCCTACATTTGGATGTGACCCTGTTCTCTCCCAATTCTTAGTAAGGACATCTCTTAATAGAATATGAGACAGACACCCAAGCCTCCTGCTGTCACAGAAAACTCCATCCAAATGCCAGCAAGCCAGAGTCATGAGGGAAGATGACTCACATTGAGCCCAAAATAAGATTTATTAAAACAGTTGATATTTCTGTTCTTTTTCTGTTTCTTCCTGTGAGAATCTCATAGTAAAGACCTAAGATTTATCATAATTCCAGACCTCATAGAACTTATACAAACACAATGTAGGGGGCCACCTATAAGACATGTTTTTAAAGGGACTGGTAAGACCTTGTCTCCCACCCAAAACCATCTTAAGTACAAAGATGCCTCCAGTTACTAAGGTAGCTTTGTGAAAATTAGAAAAGGGTATTCCTTCCTTCAGAATGATACAGCTCTGTGCCAGGGAGCATGGGTTGGCGAGTGGGGTGCAGACTGGGTTTACAATCTCACACATCCTCTTGGCTTTAAGTCCAACACAGAGAACAATCTATACTCTACATAATCCTAGATGACAGTCCCATTGGCCACGGAGTTCAGCAGTCTACCATCTGGGTCCCAATCTGTCCGATTGGAAGGAAATATTATTCCCTGTTTTATACAGTGTGAGCACGCCTGGAAGCTGAGTGCACATCGAGCTCCCCTCAGCCCTCCGTGCTTTGTTCCTTATCAAATGACAGACTCAGAGGTCCAGAGAAGAGGAAGACAGAAGGAGAGGGAGTGAGTGCAGGCTGGCAGGTTCAGCTAGACAGTTACAGGATAGCACAGGACAGACCATGGTGATCACAGTAGAGGAGATGAGAAAGCCTCACTTATTTGCCAGTTCCCCTCAGATCCAGCCTTAGATCTGGGGAAGGAAGCTCTGGCGTGTGGCCTTCAGAGCATTATTTCATGTTGCTCACTGAATGAAGCTTCTGACTTCTCAGGGGTGTTTCTGCTTAACGGCCCAGTTTGTTCCCCCAGCCTAGGCCCTCAAGGCCTTGCAACTTGGGTTCCTGAAAGTCCCAGCATAGTAGCAGGTGGCTAAGGGAAGTGAGATGAAAAAAGGAACAGACGAAATAGAAGAACAAAATCTGAAGACCAATAATCCAAGTTTACCAAAAGGGTGCTGAGTGAGGAGGCTAACTTTTAAAAGATTTCCTCAAAATCTTAATCTTGAGATTATGACAAGGTGTGAAAGTTGTGCGGGTCCCAGATCAAAAGCAAAGTCGCTCTCCTTTCTGGGCACACGAAGTGGACTTGACCGGTGGGAAGGGAGCTACACAATACACAGGTTGGAGCAGCTGTTTGTTACTGGGGCAGTTACTACTGTGGCTATTTTGTCGATGACAAGGGATTCCCTCCACCCTGAGCTGACTCTCATGTAGGAGGAGAAGGTCAGGGACCTCTTGGAATGAGAGATTTTCTACTTGATAATATTTAAGAGGGGAACAGTCAATGGCTTGTTTACAAAACATGTTCTGCTACTCTCAAAAAATTTTAGTTATAGTCTTTGCATCTTGTGTACCCAATTGTCTGTGAGATCAGCATGGTCCTGATAAGATGGAAAGACAAGCGTCACGCAGCCACAATGACTGCCTTTCCTTCTGTGCCTGCACCAAGGACATGGGCAGGGGGGTTGCTCATTTCTCCTTTTCCATGATTAACCCTTTCTCTCACAAATTCTGCTCACCCCATGTCAAAGTCATTATCTTAGGATTCACTTATAAACATATGGTACATTGACAAGTATTCAGTCTATGTTAGCACTACGTTTAACATTTCTAGCTGACAGCCTGCATGAGCTGTCAGATGCCTCGGCCTGTGACAGGCCTCAGGCAGAGGTCTTCTTCCCTCCCCTGGCATCCCCCTCCCGCCTCCCACTACTCCCTCCTCCTCCTCCTCTTCTTCCTCTTTTTAAAACTTGAATGAGATAGAGGGATAGGAGAAACAGAAAAAGACATCAAAATAAGGACAGTGACAGAGATAGCAAAAAAAAACTGAGTAAAGGGAAAGTAAAAGGAAACTGCCTGGTGAGGAGTCGTTGGGTTACTATGTCCCGGGAAGTCAAGGAGAGACAGACAGTGCTCGTCAGAAACCCAGCGAACGACAGGAGACAACATCCTCCTGGGCCCAAGGAAGTACATCACCTCTTACACACTTCCTGCTAACTCAGGGATGGAAGTCATAGCACTGAATATGAGCTGTGGTCTAGCAGCATCTAAAAACAGGGGTTGTCACAAGCTGCAGGGTAGATGGCCACCCTTGCCTGCTCATAGTGAGATCTGAAATGACATGGAACTGGATGAACCACAGTTATGTGTCTAAGAGCTGTGCCTGACCCATATTTTCTTCAGGCAATATTTCTTTCTCTTAGTGGCTGTTTTTTGTTTTCTCCTATAAACATTTGCGGTCGTTTAGCATTGAAGATCAAGACAGTAAACCAAAAGACCCTTCCTGATATCATTTCTGTAAATAGAAAGTCTCCATGTGTCTCCTGTACCCCCTTCTCTGGGGTGTACCACAATCTCTTAAGTACAGTGACATGACTAGTCGTACAAGAAGAAAAAGCAGCTTAATTAACTTTGGATCCCCTCTCTAGACATTAAAATTGATTCCAAACACTAAATTCTTTCCCAGGGCTTAAGAGGGAGTCTATTTCCTTAGGAAATACCGCACTAGAGTAAGTAATTAAATTTGTTCAATGTAGTTAAAAGAAATAATACTTTGAGCTTGAATTAGGAATGTGGAGGGGGGGGTATCAATTTGACGAAGAATTTCAGGCTGTGTTTCTCGAATCGCTAAAGAGAGAAATCTCCCATAGGTTATATTTCAGGATTTCAGAAAACTGTGATAACTACTGGAATTAGCAGAGTTCTGAAGTTAAACACTACGATAACTTCACATTCCTTTTCCACAGATAGCTTTTGCTCAACACGATGCCTGTGCTGGACAGAAAGAGCTGGACCACGTTGATCACTAGACCCAGTGGGCCTGAGCTTGGGGAGACGGGGATCCCTGGCTGGGGCTTTCAGGGAAGGGACTTCAGGACCAGGGTGGTGTAGACAGGCGCCAGGAGGAGGCTGTGGTTTTAGGGTATTTGTTTGCTTGTTGAATCACTTGTTAGAATGGATTTTGTTTCTCTCCTCAGAAGAGATACAGCTTGGAGATGAATTTGAGACGTTTTTTCAGAACAAAAATGCTACTCAGCTGAATTTCTGCTTTTGCCTTAGCCTCACGACGGAGCTGGAGGAAATAAAAGCACAAGTGACTCTCACCAGAATGAAAACCTTTTTGTTTTCTTGCCTGCCACAGAGACTTCATTCTGTTCCTGAGGAAGAAACAGTAACCTGAAGGAGTCCAGAAAAGTGGAACAATTTGGCAAATATTTTTGCTCTCACAACATGGGACCATTTGCCTTGATAAATTATCTTCTCATTGTCAAGAAAAAAAAGACCAAACTTATAACCCTTCTCCTGAGATAGAATCGTAAGTGATAGAAAGATAGAATTGGGTTTGGATAGACTCGGTTAAAGCATTGAAACAGACTAGAGCTTGAAGTAATGAAGTTTTCCTTCAGATTTTTAACTTTGCTAAAAAGAAAAATAATAGAGTTTATGCTAACATCCTCCTCCTCTACTTAAAAGAATAAATATATCATGAAGGCTCAGCATCTGGAGCTCAGCAGCAAGGGCGCCAGCCATATATGCCAGAGCTTGCAGGTTCAAAACCAGCCCAAGCCTGCCAAAGAACAATGACAACTACAACAACAAAAAAAATAGCCTGGCATTGTGGCAGGCACCTGTAGTCCCAGCTACTCGGGAGACAGAGGCAAGAGAATTGCTTAAGCCCAAGGGTTGAGGTTGCTGGGAGATGTGATGCTACAGCACTCTACTGAGGGCGACATAGTGAGACTGTGTCTCAAAAAAAAATAAAAGAATATACCATGAAATTGAGGAAGGAAATAAGACTGTCCCATTTTGCCTTAACAGTTATAAAAACCACACTTTTACAAAAGGGATATTGGGGTGTCTCAATTTTCTCCATACAGTGTTAGCTTAGTGGCAATGCTATAAGACAAACCTCGTGGAAAAGAACAAGTCCAGCGCTTTCCTCTTATTTCTAAATGTGATGAATAGCACAATCGTGTTATTCAAAGCAGACACTTAGATAAACAGCAGTTGACCATGGAGGTAACAATATGAGAATAAACCACGTGTATTACATGTTTACCTTGCACATCGTACAACTCACCCATTCATTCATTAACTCAGTACACATGCATTGAGTGCTCACTTTGTGCCAGGTTCTTTGCTAACTTCCAAGAATACAGATCTAAATAAAACAGTGTCTGTTCTTCAGGAAGGTCTGAGCCTGGCTCAGGAGATTATAAATACTAAAATTTGCAACTTGACAACATAAGCAATGTACAAAAATGGAGCATAGAGGAAGCACTATACAGAGGTACTTAATACCATCTTTGCAGAGAGAAGGAATAAATCACTTTATCCGTGGCATTTGGTGCCAACTTCCCAGCTGAAATGACTTTTGATCAAGGTCTTGAAAATTAAAGGTGTGGCAGGAAGGCTGTTCTGATGGAGGGAACAGCATTTGCAAAATACACAGAGGAATAAAAGCACAGGCTGTGTTTGGGGAGCAGGAAAGAACTTGATGTGAGTGGTGTGGAGGGTGCCTGGCAGTGGAGTGGGACGTGGATCTGAACCGTGAAAGCTCTTGCATGCTGGCCGAAAAATTTATATTTAATTTTTAGGAAAGAAAACTATATGAAATGGATCTCTACTCAAATCAGCTCCCTTTATTTTACACTTCGATGCATCCCCTGTGCCCTAAAAGCAATGAAAGGCAAGGTTTACAAAGGAAAAACAAACCTAATAGAATATAGCCAACCAAAAACAAGAAAAAACATCTTCGTGGATCACTGCAAAGAAGTGAGTGGAGATGAAGCTGTGGGCTTGCAGGGCTCTGGGCCCAAACCAGGCAGTAGAGCAAAGGAGCCTGGCTCTTCTAGGGTGACAGAAACGAAGTGTCTATGCAAGAGTCTGTAGAACAGGCTGCCTGTTGAAATCCAAGTCTGGCCCTTGCAGAAGCTATGGAACTAGGAAGACCCAAGACCCAGCCTTTTAACCAGGAACTGATTAGAAATTCAAAGCTGATACAAAACCAGCTAATTCAAAGTCGGCATTTGACTGGCTCTATAAAAATCTCAGTTATCACTTTAGGGAAGGAGCCCCCAGTATCCCATCAAAGACTTGGCTATGGACTGAGAATGCAGGGCACTGTGCAAAAGCATCCCCTAGTCTTCTTGACTGGATACAAAAGAAAGCAAAACACATGAAACAAAACAAAATGCTTTCATTTAAAATGAGGCTGCAGGGCGGCACCTGTGACTCAGTGAGTACCACACCAGCCCCATAGTCTGAGTGTGGTGGGTTTGAGCCCAGCCCCGGTCAAACTGCAATAAAAAAATAGCTGGGCGTTGTAGCCGGTGCCTGTAGTCCCAGCTACTTGGGAGGCTGAGGCAAGAGACGTGAGCTGTGAGCTGTGACGCCACAGCACTCTACTGAGGGCGGCAAAGTGAGACTCTGTCTCAAATGAATAAATAAATAAAATGAGGCTGCAAACTCTCCAAAATGTATATAGAAAGTGAGTGCTAAGAAAAACAAACAAAATCAACAATTCACTCTGGTTGAAAATAATTTTATGAAGCAGTGTGACAAACGTGTAAACAGTAAGATGATTAAACAGTGAGAATTAAACAGTAACAGTTAAGGTCATTAAAGACATGAGAAATGAATTAGATCCATTAAAAGTGAACAAATATTATGAAACAAACCAGGGAGAAATTGAATAAGATATATACTATGTCAGTTACCTTTGGCTGTGTCACAAACCACCCCAAAACTTAGTCGTCTAAAAAACAAACCTGTATTATTTCTTGGGAGTTAATGAGTTGTCTGAACAGTTCTGCTATGAGCTGGTGTGGCTGGCTCTGGATAGTCCAGGACGGCCTCCCTTGCCCATCTGGGGTTTCATCTGAGATCTTGGGGACAGCCAGGGTCTCTCTCCTTGTGGTCTCTCCTCCTGCAGGGGGCTAGCCTCAGCTTGCTTACGTGGTGACAGGATTTCCCACAGAGAAAAGAGCTAGCTCCAAAGCACAAGTACTTCTCGAATCTTTTTTTTTCTTTTTTTTTTTTGAGACAAAGTCTCACTATGTTGCCCTGGGTAGAGTGCTGAGGCATCACAGGTCACAGCAAGCTCAAACTCTTTTTTTTTTTTTTGCAGTTTTTGGCTGGGGCCGGGTCTGAACCCTCCAGTATATGGGGCTGGCACCCTACTCCTTGAGCCACAGGCAGTGCCCTACTTCTCAATTTTTTTTTTCTTTTTATTAAATCATCGCTGTGTACATTAATGCAGTCATGGGGTACAGTGTGCTCGTTTTATATACAATTTGAAATATTTTCATCAAACTAGTTAACATAACCTTCATGGCATTTTCTTAGTTATTGTGTTAAGACATTTATATTCTACATTAGTAAGTTTCACGCGTACCCTTGTAAGATGCACTGTAGGTGTGGTCCCACCAATTACCCTCCCTCCACCTGTCCTCCCCCTTCCCCTCCCCTCCCTTTCCCCAAATTTTTGGGCTATAATTGGGCTATAGCTTTCATATGAAAGCTATAAATTAGTTTCATAGTAGGACTGAGTATGCTGGAACGTATTCTTCCTAGCAAAGTATCTCAAGAATGGAAGAAAAAGTATACTTATCGAATCTTTATTTGAATCCTATCTGCCAATGGACACTGGCCAAAGCCGCATAGACAGGACTTGATTTCAGGATGGAGAGAGCATCAGAGTCACATTTGCAAAGGGGAGGGGGGCATGTAGGGACGGGACAGATTGGGGGCAAGCCACCACATGTAGATAGAGAAAAGAATCTATTGGAAATCTGGAAACTTAAAAACATATTCTTGAAATAAACTCAATGGACAAGATGAAGTCGAGACAGGGCACAGTGTAAGGGATAGTCAGTAAGCTGGAAAAGATTATGGATACATGTGTGCAGATCTGCTACAAAGGAAGAGGGAAATAGAAAATTTGAAAGAGCAGGACAGATAGGAGCCATGGAGGATAGACTGAGAGGCTCCAGCCAACCTCTAATCTGAGCACCTCATTCATTGGAAGGAATGAGGGAGAATCCATTATTTGAGAAGATTGTAGCTTACAGTTTGAGGGAGTATCCATTATTTGAAAAGACTATAAGAGTTTACAATTTTCCAGAATTGGAGAAAAATGTAATAACTCAGATCAAGAGTGCACTTTGAGTACCTCTTGGGATAAAGATATATCCACATCACAGTGAAAGTGCAGAACATCATCCATAAATGGACAATCTTTAAAGCTACTGGGTGAAAATGGATTCCTAAAATGATGAAAAATTAGACCGAACTTACACCTTAAATTTTTCATCAGCAGCAATCGAAACCAAGAAGGTAATGGAGTCATACCTTCACAGGGTTGAGGGAATTTACATCCAGCTAGTTTGCACTCAAGTACCAAGAGTGAAATTAAAATACTTCAGACAGAAAAGGCTAAAACTCTTTACCATCTATTAATCCTCACTAAAGGAATCTATTATAAGTTATATTATGGAAAAGAAAACAAGGGAAAGAAGTAGTGGCACATATAGAAATTAATAAAAGGTGTTAGTAAATATCATTAACTATTGACTACACTAGGAATACTTCTGTGTTTATTGAAAAAGCAAAAGTAAAAACATACAAAACAATACCAAAATGGAGGAGGGAAGAACTAATTAGATAAAGAATATGCATCACTAGGAAGATGGTAAAAATACTGCAATAGTTTGGATTTGTTTATAAAAAGAGCATATTATTGTTAAATATTTAAAGATAAAGAAAATCATTTTAAAATAAAAATGCAGGGGGCAGCGCCTGTGGCTCAGTGGGTAGGGCGCTGGCCCCATGTACCCAGGGTGGCAGGTTCAAACCCATCCAGGCCAAACTGCAACAAAAAAAATAGCCAAGCATTGTGACAGGCGCCTGTAGTCCCAGATACTTGAGAGGCTGAGGCAAGAGAATTGCCGGTGTGATGCCACAGCACTCTACCAAGGGCGATAAAGTGAGACTCTGTCTCTACAAAAAGAAAAAAGAAAAAAGAAAAATGCATACTATCCATTCCAATACAAGCAGAGAAAAAAAGTAATTATAAAAGCTTTATCTGGGCTTGTTGTCCATCACTTAGTAATTTTGGTGCCAACCACAAACACGGGGGCTGATGAGTTCGCGCCCAGCCTGGGCCTGCTAAACAACAATGACAACTACAAAAAAAAAAAAGCTCTGAGCATTGTGGCGAGTGCCTGTAATCCCAGCTACTCGGGAGCCTGAGGCAAGAGAATCGCTTAAGCCTAGGAGTTTGAGGTTACTGTGAGTTATGATACCATGGCACTCAACCCCAGGGTGACCAAGTGAAGCTGTCTCAAAACAAACAAACAAAATAACTTTATCATTCCAAAAGCATAGAGAAAATCAGGAAAAAAGAAGCAAAGAAAACATTATTAGCAGAAGAGACAAAAAAAAAAATAAGAAGAGAACTTTGTTGCCCCTCCATGCGCACAGTTTCCACATCTGAGGATTCAGCTAATAGTGGAGTAAAAATATTTTTAAAAACTAATCAAAATAGCAATACGACAACAAAAATACCATAAATAAAAACACAATACAGTATAACAACTAGTTATGTAGCATTTTCATTGCATTAGGTATTATAAGTAATCTGTAGATGGTTTATTTTTTAATATTTTATTTTTTTCACGTCAGATGGGTAAGGTGCCAACGTCACAAGACTTGTGGGAGGCACATTTCACGCATGCGCATGAAAACCCAATCATCACGCTTATGAACTACAAAAGGATCAATCTGCAGATGTTTTAAAGAGGATGGTGTAGATTTGACGCAAATGTCATACCATTTGACATAAATGACTTGAGGTTAGGTGGATTTTCATGTCTATGGGGGTCCTTAGAACTTATCTCCTTCAGGTACTAAGGGATGCTGTAATAACAATCTTTGCAAGTGAATTAGAGCCAACAATTAAAAGCAGAGATCATTAAAATGAATGAGAGAGAGCAACCCAACCATATGCAATAGACAAGGAAGACACACCTAAAGCAATATTAACCTGAAAGTTGGGGGGGAAGGTAAGAAAAAAAGACAGATTATTCATATTCCAAAAGGTGTGGAATAGTAATATTAATATTGGATAAAATGGAATTTATAGCAAAAAGAGTAAGTAGGGAAAAACAGATACCCTATATGATAATAAAATGAATCATTCTCCAAGATGATGTAGCAATCGTGACCTTGCATGAACCTAACATGGTTTCAAGTTATATAAAAGGCAAAAATTAATAGTCCAATAAAAGATTTTTAACATTTAACTAAAACACCTATAAAATATTTGAAGAAAATATCTTATTAATTTAACGAATAGTTTTATGTAGAATCCTGAACTGATAAATAAAGATTATATATTTTTCATGCTAGAACATTGGCAGAATTGACCACATCATGAAAACTTTAAGACTTTTCAAATAATTTATATCATACTTAAAAAAAATCACAATGATTAAATTAAACAGCATAAATGAGAGCTGATAAAAAAAAAGAAGTAAATAAAAAAAAAGAAAAAAACTGCATATCTGAAAATTTTAGAATACCTTCCTAGCTAACTTTTGGGTACCAGAAGAAATTATAATGAAAAGTCCAAACTGTCTTAAATGAGCTAAAGATACAGTTAAAGTAAAATTAAATTAAATTGTGATACAGTTAAAGTAAAATTAAAAGATGTAAATAGAATCTAAAATTCATTTATGAAAGAAAAAGATAATAAAAACTAAATGAGTTTTTAGTCAATTCAAGACAGAGGGAGAAAACAGAAAACAGAAGGAGCCTAAAAAGTGTTTAAAAAAGGAAACAATAAAGATAAAATGGAAATTAATGAGTTAGAAAACAGTACAAAAGATCAATAAAGTTAAAATTTGAGTTCTTGAATGAAAGAAAAATCTCTAGCAAGGATAATCAAGAAAAAAAAAGGGACAAGGACACAATTTAGAAACAATAAAGGGAACAGAAACACACCACATTGGAATAGAGAATAAATAACTCATAAGAGAAAATGGATAGGCTTGGGGCCTGTAGCTCAGTGGTTAGGGAGGTTCGAATCCAGCCTGGGCCTGCCAAACAACAATGAAAGCTATAATTGAAAAATAGCTGGGCATTGTTGTAGGTGCCTGTAGTCCCAGGTACTTGGGAGATTGAGGCAAGAGAATCACTTAAGCCCAAGAGTTTGAGGTTGCTGTGAGCTATGATGCCACAGCACTCTACCCAAGGCGACATAGTGAGACTCTGTCTCAAAAAAAAAAAAAAAATGAGAGAGAGAGAGAGAAAGAAAAAATGGATAAATCTATGCAAATAAATTTGAAAGTTCAGAAGAAAAGATTGAGTTTTTTTTTGTTGTTGTTGTTGTTTGTTTGTTTATCCAGGAATAAGGGGAGAATAAATACAGAGATTAAATTAGCAATCTCAGTACACGTTTTAGTCCTAGTTTATGTAGATTTTTATTCTTATTATTTTTTAAGACAGAGTCTCACTATGTTGCCCTTGGTAGAGTCCCGTGGTGTCACAGCTCACAGCAACTTCCAACTCCTGGACTTAAGCTATTCTCTTGCCTCAGCCTCCCAAGTAGCTGGGACTACAGGTGCCCACCACAATGCCCGGCTATTTTTTGGTTGCAGTTGTCATTGTTGTTTAGCTGGCTTGGGCTAGGTTCCAACCCGCCAGCTTGGGTGTATGTGGCCAGCGCCCTACCCACTGAGCTATAGGTGCCACTGAAGATTTTCAAAAATCATAACTAATGAGAAATTCGACTGGATGATTTTTCTTCACCTCTTAAGGAAAGTGCATGGTTTTTCACCTTTAATACTAAGATAGTGGATTGAGATAATAAGTCCTGGATCTCTGAGACATAGCACACTATTTGTGTCCTGAACTGACTACCTTTGCATATCTTTAGGATGAAAAATAGGTTTCTATCTTATACAATGTACTGCTTTTTAGTCTTCTTGTGTTACTTGCAACACAAGTTAACTGATACAAAGACACTTTAACCTAATAATGAATATGTATAAAAAATATATTACAAAGTCATTTGTAATGCAAAAGTATTATGAATTGTGCCCCTCCGAGTTGTGGTATGAAGAGGCCTTGGGAACTGAAACCTATGATCATTCCTATCAGGAGGAAACAGGGCTGCCCACCATAACTGCACCTTTTCCATACTATACCTGAAGTCTAAGCTAATGTAATAAGGTAAGATAAATAAATAATAAATACAAGAATGTAAAAGCAAAAAACTTCTCAAAACTGTCCATATTGTTGGATGCTACATTAGTCTATAAGCAACTTTATAAGATATTGGAATTAATGAGTGATTACTCAGCTGGGTATAACACCAACAAATTAATCAATAACCTATCTGGTAGGCTATTGTCACTAGTAGTAGGCAATCAGAAATGTAATTTTAAAAACCATTTTATTCACAAAAATTTGTAAGCTGTGGAGAAAATGATGAAATATTATTGAAGGAAATGAAAAATGACCTGATATATTAATTAGGATTTTTTTTCCAGCAAATTACAAGGATACAAACATTTTGGTTACATAGATTGCTTTGTATTGTTTTTAGTCCAAGTTATAAGTGTGCCTACCACCCAGACAGTGCACATTGTACCCATTAGGTGTGAATTTACCCATCCCCCCAACCTATTTGAATTTGATGAATGTTATCTGTATATGTGCATAGAAGTGTTGATTGCTTAATTCCAATTTACTGGTGAGTACATGTGGTGTTTGTTTTTCCATTCTTGCAATATTTCACATAGAAGAATGGTCTCCAGCTCCATCCAGGGTGTTACAAAAGGTATTAGTTCACCATTTTTTTAATAACTGAATTGCTCTCCATGGTGTACATATACTACATTTCAGGATATTTTTACATGTAAATAACATGTACGCAACAGGAAATGTCTTAAAAGATTATTTATTATTTTACATAACAAGAAGCTAAGCATAGGCAAGTCCAGGGTTGGTTAATTCTGCAACTCAAAGATGTCATCAAACTCTCAGGCTCTTTCCACCTTTCCGCTGAATTATTTCTAGTAGGGAAATAATGTGAATCTAGGTTTGTCCTGTCATAGTTGCAGGATGGATGTCTTAGGTAGAATCTATGTGTGAAGTCTTCTTCACATGGCCTTATTCTGATGGGAGTAAGACAAGTATCATTTCATACATGCATTTTTATCATAAACTTTTCCCATAAACTTCCTCTTGTGTCCTACTGCCCAGGATTGAGTGATGAGGCCATGCCCACCAGCACAGGAGCATAGGGAAGTATCTCACAAAAATGTGAAAACAGTATCCAACATGGAGGCACTCTCTGCCAAAAAGAAGGGGAGTGGAGCAGGCTAGGTGCTGATGTAAGCAATCAACAAGCCCTGCCATACACAAATACACGATGGGAAGATTCCGTATCATTAGATTGTCAGCTCAGTGTTGATTTTAATCTATGAATTCAGTACAATTGCAATCAAAATC
Organism: Otolemur garnettii; assembly: GCF_000181295.1. NCBI lineage: Eukaryota > Metazoa > Chordata > Mammalia > Primates > Galagidae > Otolemur > Otolemur garnettii. The sequence goes on from NW_003852499.1 coordinate 4,731,987, forward strand.
TAAATGAGTTTTTCCCAAGAAATTTGAAAAGCTCATACTGAAATTAATATGAAAGAGCAAAGGGCCAAGATTAGCTAAGACGATTTTGGAAAGAAAAAAATGGGGGATACTTTTCTTACTGGAGATCAAAGCATTTTATAAAGCCACAGTTATTAGATGGTATGGCTTTGGAAAAGGAGCCAAAGACCAAAGGAAGAAGGTGGAGAGTCCAGACGCAAGCCCATCCATATCTGGAAATTTGAGATATGACAGAGGTGGCATTACTTCCCCCCTGAGGTCAGGGTTTCTCCAGTAACAACAAGGAAAACTATTTTTTTTAAGGGGAGTGTTAAATATTCTTTATTTGACATTACATATAAACCACACTAAAATGTCTTTTAATAAATAAAAGGGAGCATTTCAGTATTCCCAGGGAAATTAGATTGGCATAATAAAGGTCAAAAATACAAAGTAAACATTGCTACCTTCTCTCCAGCCCTCACCTATAACAGGCTAATGAACACCAGTTAAAACACAAATGGGCCTTGTTTGGTTCTGAGATGGTGAAGGGATTTCCCCAGTGTTTAAATATATTCACCTAATCAGCTATATAAATCTTTTTATAAAACCATTCAATAAGGTTTGAGATGGCAATTTACTACCTTTGTGAAAAGGTAATCCCCACTAATTAAATCTAATCATATCTTTAGAAAGGAAAAACAGTGATAGCATTTATTGAACTGGAATCACTATCAAAATCCAAAAAACTGATCATATTCATTTAAACTCAAGCCAGTCTTAGTTAAATCAGGACTGTCCAACAAAAATATTCTGTCACTCATTCATGATCTAAATCCTGGTATATGAGACCAATCAAATTATGGTACATATTAAAAAAGCCATGAGATATTTCTCTTTTGTAATAAATAAGGCAGTGGCCAATCATTACTCATCAGTAGCTTTTTTGAGATAAGCTATCAAGCCTGCCCTTTCTCCCTTCTTCTTAATGCCAGCAAAGATCGTTTTTGTTCCAGGGATGTACTTCTTGGGATTCTCCAAATGCTCCATCAGTGTGTCCTCTCCCCAGGTTATGCCTTTGTTCTTACTGGCCTCTGTGTAAGAGAAGCCAGCAGCCTGACCTGTCTTCCTCCCAAAGAGACCATGGAGATTTGGCCCAGTCTAGTGCTTGCCTCCCTTTTCCACAGTATGGCATTGGGCACACTTCTGAACAAAAATCTTCTTGCCATTCTCAATATCACCCATTTTTAATTCACTCTTTGGTTTCTAACAGTACAAAAGTTCTCTAAACCTATGATTTCCTCTGATAAAAATAAAAGTCTTATGTACCCCTCTGCACCCTCGAAATAATGTGCTCTCCCACAAGGGTTGACAGTTACAGTATTGCCTCCATATCTCTACTAAGCAGAAAACATATTCATGAACCAATTGTAATTTTTTTTGAATAATGTTGTATTGCTTCTCTTGCTTCAAACTGTACTTCACTTCCTTCCAAGATTTTGAAGTGTGCGCCACTCTTTTCTCCCTAGATCCCTCCCAGCTCGGTCAAGAGTCACCATGGGGGTAATGGGAAGACAAAGGAGAATTTAAAACGGGGGGATGGCACAATCAGATCTGCATCTTAGAGACATCTTTGAGCAGGAAAAGGATATAAAGGAAAAATAACACATAATCCTGCCCTAAAGGGCTTAAAAAGCTGGCTGAAGAGATACAAAATACAGTGTCAAAGACAAAGAACCTTCACATGGCAGCCCATAAAAGACGCCACCAGGAGCTCTCAGGCAGGGAAGAGCGGCATGGCCTCATGGGCAGTGCCAGGGAGCTGGAGATGGAGGACTGGGCTTTGTTACTTTGTTACTCAGCACTATTCTCTCACCTTTAAAGGTGAGGTGATGTCAATAGCTACTTCCCCAAACTGTTACAAGAATGAAATGATAAGGTCTATCTGAAAAATGCTTTGTTGTCTGTAAAAAGCTGTCTAGCTGTGAGCTAATGCAGAGTAGAAAGATGTATATTGTTATCTCCGAGCTGTAAGGCTTGCTCTAGCAGTAAAATTAATGACGTTGGCTTCTTTACTCCTTACCCACCTTTAACTTCTTCATGTAAGCGAGGTCAAAGGAGGGTATTTTGATAACTTAGAAAGAATACACCAAATCTTCCTTTTGGAAGGCATCTTTGAGATTATTATTTCAGTCTCCCATTCCAGGTAGGAATTTTCCCTACAAGCTCCTGACCGGGGTGGCTGCCTTATCTCTGCTCACACACTTCCCAGGACAGGGGCGCTACACCCTCACAAGGCAGCTCAGTCCATTGGTAGTCAGTGGAATTCAGACTCCCTCCAACCTCTTTCCACTTGTCTTAGTCCAATTTTCTGGAGCGACAAAAAACTAATTCACTCTCTTTCCCATTACAGCTTTTCAAGAACTTGGAACATCAAGGTTCTCTATGTCTGCCTTTTTCTGCAGTAAACATTCCCAGTTTTTTGGACTGCTCCTCTCAGGACATGATTTCTAAGACTGACCTGGTTGACCACCTTGGGTTGATGACTACTTTGTCAATATCCTCTTTAGAATTAGGTGCCACCATCCTATTACCACCTCTAAGAGGAGACAGCCTAAATACCCAAGAATGAGTCAATTTAAATAAATTACATCCTATTCGTACAATAGCGTATTGTGTATAAAACAGGTTCTCAAAGAATATATAGTGACCTGAGGAAACAATTCAGGGCATAATGTTAATTTGTTTTTAAATGCAGAGTGTAAATGCTACACAGGCCACATTTTAAGTACTTTCCTCCACCTGCCTCCACGCAGCACCCAAGAAAGACCTAAAGGACACATATCAAAATAACAACAGTCATCAACAGCAGTGAGTTAGAGGTCTTTTGTTTTATTCTTTATACTTCTCTCCACATCTAAGTTTTCTATGATGAATGTCTTTTATTTTTATAGTTAAAAAAATACAAAGGCCCCAATGTTTAACGTGAAGGAGAAACACAGTACCCCGAGTAAGCCCTGGTGCTCTGATGTAGTCAAACCAACAGCACCCCTGTTCTGTTCATTATGCTGCCCCGATGCCCCCTGACAGATGTTAGTTTTTTGTAGCCATGTCAGAACCTTTTGGCCCACTCTAAGCTTTCTGTTAACTAAAATCCTTGAGCCTTTACCCATGAACTATTGTCAGTAGATTCCATAACTGCCTTTTCTTTTTTAAACCAAAATGAAGAACTTTCAATTTTCCCATTAAATTCCATTGTCTTTATTTTGTTTCCCTGTTCAGGCAAACCATATCCTGTTTCTGTCATGAAGTCTATTACTGATACCTCTTCATTTTATGTCAGCCCATATTCATCTATTGGCCTATATTTTGTGTCATTGAAAGGTTCTTAACACAACAGGGCCCCAAACAAAGACCAGTAACATCTTGTTCTACCTCTCTATGGGATGACCTGACTCCATCAGTCAGTGCTTTCTGGACACAATAATTTGCCAGTGGTGCCCTCACCAAGCTGTAGATCACCCAGTCCCTAACCATTCATCCTATCATGGCATATTTTGTCAGAAGTCCTGCTAAAAGATTCACTGCCAGGGGGACAATCTGGTTCATTTTGGTTATCTTTCAAAAAATAAAAAATATGCAATGATGTTTATATGGCATGGCTTGTTCTGCATAACCTGTGCTGGCTTCTTGAGATTACCACTTCCTTTATGAAGTGATTGCAATCTAACTCTTTAATGACGCAGGTTAGTTTGTTGGGGATCAAAGTTAAACTCAACAGTGCAAACTTTCCCAAACTTACGTGTTCCCCTTTTTGACAACTCGGGTGATTGCCCATCATTAATCCTTTGCCATCGCTTCTGAGATTCATGAAAGATTACTGACAATGGTTCTGTGATTAAATCTACAAATTCTGTCAGTCCCCAGGGATGTAATTTGTCAGGGCCAAGAGACCTGAAGTATTTAGAGAGCCCAGGTATTCATTTTCTAAGGAGCTTTATACCTAGGGCTGAAATTTTTTCTTCACTATGTTTATACAACCCTGTCCTGTTTGAAGATCATTTTCAGAGATAGAGAAGATGGAAGCTAAGTAGGAGTTGCATAATTCCACTTTGTATCTGTCATCTGCTAGCATTACACCACTAGCCTCAAGCACTGGCCTGGCCCTTCCTAGTTTTCCTGCTGAGAACGTACTTGCACAAAACTCTTTTTTGCTGTTCCTGAGCATTTTTTACATGTCTCAGCTCATTCTGAGCCCCAGCCTTGCTAACACTATGGCTATAAGACATTCTTTGCCTTTCTTCTCCAGTTGTACACACTCCTTCGGGCGTAAAGCTCTTCGAAAACAGGAGAGGGCAGAAGGGCTTCCCCTGCTGGCTCTCGACCTTCCTTTGGCTTCCCATTCAGAATCACTGGAGATTCTATCACCAGAATTTAATTTGGGAAAGGCTATTGCTTTAATATATATCCTCTGCCCTCTTATCCTTTAATAATAAAATAACAACAAAACCAAACAAAACAATATGACCACCACAATGAAAACATCACAGCTATGAATGATGTCTAGCTAGCAACTGGTACTATGCATTTAGGCTCATTTTGATAAACTTTCCCAGGAAAACAGATGACAAATGATAAAAAGTGTTGCTTAACTGGCTTTGAATAAGAATGTGGAGGAACTGTTCTTTCTAATTCGTTGTGCAATGAGGAAGGAGGGAGAGGGCAGAGGTTAGAAAAAGAAGGGAAATGAATACTGAATAGCAACTATATGATTCCACTTAATCTTCACATCCATCCTGGAAACACGTTCCTGATTTTAGAGATGGAAAAAAGGAAGCTTAGGTTAGGCAACTTGAAACAACTTTGTGATCCAGTATGGAGAACCAAGGGTCAGATCCAGGCATATGATTATACCAGTCCTGTGCTTATCCCTGCCTTACAGGTATAGCAGCTCCCAATACAGATCAACGTGAGGTATGCTTTTTGTACTGCATAGCATTTTTAAAATTTAAAATCTATCACTATCATACACAATTCAGGAGATTTCCATAAAAATGTTGGTTTCCAGCTTCTTATGAAAATCTTTGGGCCCACATTTTCCCCAAGGCAACTATTGACCACACTGATTCATGGCCATCCCCTTAGAGAGAGCACACTTCTCTGGTTGCCACAATCCCCATTTTCCCCTTCATTTATATTCCCTGCTTGGTCCTGCTATTTACCTGAGTTTTCAGGCCATGCTATCGCTCCATTGTTTTTCCTGGTTTCAGAGAGAAAGCCTTCTGCCACACAGAGAAGAAGGAAGCAAACATGAAAATCGGAGATACGTCTCTTACATTCAATTCAGTATCATTATTCTCCATGGCAAAAGGCCTCCCAGAAACTAAAGAGGTTCCAAAAAGAGTGCACTTATTTTACTAGCTTGTCCCAGCCCCCCTCCCCAGCCACAATGATGTGCTCACTTTCCATACTGTGTTTCTTAAACCACAGTGTCTAACAAGAACATTATTTAAGATTTTTAAACCTGTGTGCATGAGCAAGAGTTTGTTCATATGATCATCTGAATAGGACTCTTGGGCATGATCAAAGGCTGTGCTTTCCTAGAATCTCTGGCTAAACCTGCATTTGTGGCTGGACACTACTAATATAACATCAAAAACATGCACATCATACATCATACAATGGAGAGAACATAGAAGAGGATCAGGAAACCTATGTTCTGGTCTTGGCCGTGGCTTTACAGGGATACTCCGTGCACAGAACATTACAATAACACAGATATGAAAGGAGAAGTCCAGCATGAGGGCTGGGAGTTAGATTGAAGATTATAGAGGGAATCTGAAAATAATTTTGAAGGGAGAAATCCATTTATTCAGTCATTCAGTCATTGGATATAAATTTATTATGCATCCTCTAAAGATCAGACACAACCTAGGCAGTGAGAATTCAGAATTGAACAAGACAAACAAAAACCTCTGCCATCATAAATCCTGCCTTCCAGTAAAGAGAGACAGACCATAAATAAAACCAAATGGGTAAGCATATATAATGTTAAATGGTTGTAAGGCTGTAGAATAAGATCAAGTAGGAGAAAGGGGTTAGGGAGTTTTGAGAGTGGGAGAGGGAGTCATTTAAATAGAGTAACTGGGGCGTTTCACCAGGAAGGTTACATTTCAGTACAGCCCTAAAAAAAAGAAGGAAGCAAACCATGTAGATATTTGAGAAAAAACATTTCAGTTCAAGGGAAGAGCAAGGGCAGAGAGCCTGTGGTAGGACCATACCCAGCACATTTGAGAGAGACCAGAGGCTGGTGTGACTGGAGCAGAGAAGGAGAAAGAGAGGGGTTAGAAATGGGATTGAACAGGTGTCAGGAGCCCAGATTGTGGAAGGCTTATATAAATACTTTGGGTTTTGCTCTGATTATTATGAGAGACAAACTTACATTTAAACGGGATTATAGGATCAATCTGAAAATTCCGTTCAGAATGGAGTGTAGGTGGCAAGATTAGAAGGATGATACCAATTAGGACCAGTTAGGAAGCTATCCCGTGGAAGCCAGAATGGGGAGATAGTCTTGGAAGTGGTGAGATGTGGTTCATTCTGTATATATTTTAAAGGTAAAGTGAATAGGAGAGAGAGAGAGAGACTAAGGATCTAAGCCTGAGCAACCAGGAGGATGCTATTAACTGAGATGAGGACAGTTATAGGAAGAGCAGGTTTGGCATCAAGACCAGGAGTTCAGTTCTGGATACATTCAGCTACCTATTAAACATTCAGGCAGAGATTGTGAATAGGCAATTGGGCATGTGTATGTGTAATTATAAATGTAGGCATCATAAGCATACTAATTGTAGTTAAAACTATAGATAGAATAAGATCACCAAGAAAGAGAGTATAATAAGAAAAGAGAAGGGGTCTGAGGACAAGGCCATGTCATCCTTACATTACAAGGACGGGAGATAAGATGGAATCAGCAAGGAAACTGAAAAAGAGTAGCCAGAAAGGGTGTAGGAACCCCCAAGGAGGATGGATTTGTAGAACCTATGTGAAGAAAGAATATTACAGAAGAATGGAGAAACCAGCTGTCCCAAATACTACCCGATGAGTATGAGTCCGCAAGGACTCAGAAATGACCAGCAGATGTCATGGTGAGGAGATTACTGGGGACTTCAATAAGAACAGTTTTGGTGGTGGTGATATGTGTACTAGGGAGAGAGAAAGGGGGCAGGATACTGTGCAATCCTATTTACAGTGACTTCACCAGAAGATATGGGAGAAGAAAGGCCTGAAATAGTAAACATAAACAACTATGGAAAGGAGTTTTGCTCTGTAGAGAAAGAGAAATGGTATGGCAGCTGGAGGAGGAAGTGGGGCTACCGGAGGTTTCCTGTGTGCATGTTCGCTTGTTTTTAAGATGTGAGTATGATATCTGAATGCTCATGGAACAGACCCATACAGAGAGATGCACTGATGATTCAGAAGAGAGGGGAGGATTCTAGGATAATAAGTGAATGTGAGGGGCGGGATCTCGTGTACACACGCAGAGGCGGAGCCTTTGCAAGAGGCCCAGCTCATCTGTGGTGATGATATAAAAGTGGAATACCAACAGATTGGTAAATGGATTGACAGAAGCTGACAGCAACAGCCAGTCTCCCCAACAAGCTGGAATGGAGTGTGCAGGAGGGGTGGAACTCAGAGAACCAGGTCCAAGGGCCCATGGAGAGGATGATAAGGGTAGAGAGGTGTTAATCTGAAAGGACACCAAGTGGACACACGCTTTACACTATGAGACACAGTACACCTGAGAGTCACAATTAGGAATGATGGAAGAGGTCATCAGAGCTGATGGCTAAAAGCATAAGTGGATGAGCTCTCTGAGAAAGAGAAGAACACAGCCAAGAGTGAGCCTTGCAGGACACCCTCAGTCAGGGACTCAGAGAGGAGTGTGTGTGTGTGTGTCTTGAGGTGGGGGTGGCAGCCAAGACAGAAATAGGCCTTGCTCTGTGAGTCTGTACTCTACTTTCTTCCCCAAAGAAATGAAGACAACTCTTGCAGGCAAGGGAAGAGGACTGGATGTGGAGTATTTCCTGAGGAAGGAGCCTTCATCTGCCTCAGGGAAACCCAGGAGGGAGGCAGGCTTAGAGACATCACCGGATTTGGGAAGCAGAAGATCAGTGAGCTTTGAGAGAGCAGTTACAAGGGAGAAGTCTGAGCAGACGCCCAAGTGCAGGGGCTTAAGATGTGATTAAAGGAAGTGGAGATGGGAGAAGGGTGTCAGAGCACACTCTTTGAAATAGTGTTCCTTTGACATGAAAGACAAACAAATAGTGGCTCTAGGGACAGAGCAAACAATCCTAAGAAGCTCTAGGATGATATCAGGTAAGGGAGCCATGGAAAGGGCCATATCGCAGAGAGGAAGGGGCAGGATCCTGGAAGTAGGGTGTATGCACAGGGCTCTCAGAACGTCAGCTAGGCTCTGCTGATCCTGGAGGTAGGGTGTATGCACAGGGCTCTCAGAATGTCAGCTAGGCTCTGCTGGCAGCATAGCTGGAAGCTCCATGTGGCTGGGGGAAGGACAGCTCCAGACCTCCCATTTGTCCTGGCTCCATTTGTCCTGTCAAGATTGCACACAACAGAGAACAAGAAAGTGCAATGTATTGTGTCTTAAAATCCCCCGCATCCTTGGAGTGGTAAGGTTCGCAGCTCAGAACAGACAATCTGGAGCAGAACGCTTAGTTACTGAGTCTGATGTTGCTTTCCTCATTCCCTTCATTCTCTACTGTCCCCGTATTCCTCTAAGTCTGGACACCTCACAATTGAGAGGTGTTCTAATAGAGTTCTGGCCAATTAAATCTAAGAGTCTCCTCTTTGGCTCAATGATTTTAGGGCTGGACCCTGACACATTTGGGGAATAACAGCATTGTGTGCTGGGCTCTAAAATATCCTACCACTACCATCTGACAAAGGCCTTTATGGACACTCACAGCCAAAAATTATCCACAGTGGAATAAAAGTTTCATGCCTCTTCTCTGACTGTTTATTCTTCCTGTACTCTCAGACAAACTAGGTCTCTTAAGGTCTTATTAAGCCTTCAGAGCCAAAGTGCTAATGAAAATGTCTACTCTGAAAAGAATTGCTACTTTTCTTATGCTTTACAGATACTTATATTTATAGATAAGTGGGCTAATAGATTTGTTAAGAAAGCATTCAAGTTTAGAAAACAAAATTTAGAAAATCACCTTTCCACTGAAGGCCAAAGTCACTTTCATGTAATAAAACAGATACGGCTGAGTCCATAAATATGCCAGTCACAGGGCCACATGCTTGACACATATGATCAGATTTAATCTTCAGACCAAATTGATGAGGTATTTGTTGTCTGTCTGTTAAGGACATGGTAAGAGACTCAAATAGTCACAGGTCCAACACCAAAAGTTGGTAAGTGGCAGAGCCAGGGGCCCCATCCCAATCTGCTCCGTCAACTGCACGTTTCTGTACGATTGGCACCATCTGATGCTACTTAAAGAGCATGTTTTCACATGGCTGCCCAATCGCAGTTATGGTGAGGAGTTTTCCAGCAAGAGAGAGACTTTTGAGAGGTCTTTTTCCTCCTGGACCAATGACACCTCAATGCCAACGGAGCTTGGATCACCTCTGAGATTCTTCAGCCTCACCAAGACAGGATGGAAGGAAGCCGAGGCAGAGAAGCAGAGGCTCAGCCTCCTGCTGTGGGAGGCTGCGGGGTGGGGTGGGGCAGAAAAAGTGGAGAAAGTAGGCCTGGAGCAAGTAGCCAGGCATCCCTGGGGCTCCATTTTCTCAGGCTGAAGAAGACATTTCACTTCTGCTGCCCAGCCCCACAGGGTCACAGGGCTTTTGTTGAAGGAGCCACCGAGGAGTGAAGAGAAGAGATGAGAAGGCAGAGGGAAGCCAAGGTCTGGGAAATGGGCAGACCTAGAACTTGCCAGTGGAAGGCCACTGGGGCAGGGAGGGAGGACAAGGTCGGCTTTCCAGGGGAGGGTCTCTCAGGGCAAGTACTCTCCTTCACTCGGTTCACAGTGCTCTTTGGGGAAAGGGACAGATGTGGCTAAGGTGGCATAATTTCTGGATAACTGTTGCTTAAAAGAGAGCCCAGGTGCCAGAGTTTATGTTCCAGTGCCCGAAGATGTACCCAGAGGCGCACATGGCTGGATCGTTTCCTCATACACATTTATGTTTGCTTTCTTGTAAAGAGGTCCAATGTTATCATTATGTTGAACTCCCATTTATTTCAAGCTTCGTAAGTGCCAGCTTTACTTATATTTGCCCAGGAAATTTGTGCTTATCACCCCCAACCAGGGCAACACAAGTTATGTACAAATACTGCTCTATAAGCCTTGGACTGATGCATTAGTTTGCAGCGTTCTTTACAGCAGTATGTGATTTGTCCTTTCAGCTCTTGACTTTTCCTGGTGGTCAAAGACTGGAGGTAGTGACCACCAAAGCAGTCAGTGAGCCTCCTCTGGTGTGTGTGCGATGGTGTCTGGAATGGAGGGGGGGGGGTTGGTTCCTGAGTGCCAGGCTGCATTCTCCTGTGTCAGCCCCCAGCCACAGTGAAGACACAAATCACTACTCTGGCGCTTCTCATCCCACACAGAGTGGTCTGCTTATCTGAATGTCTCACCCCCAAGACTGAAAAATTATATATATATTTTATATCTCCATATTTCCAACACCTGGGTCTCCTACAGGGTCTAGTACGTAGTAGATGCTCAGCACACGTGGAACAAATGAATGACTCACTGCCTCAGGCATGATGGCTGAGCCTGTACACAGGTGATTTTCAGATACTAAAGTGTTTTTGAAGATTGCTCCTTACAACTTATAACTTGTTGAAAGACAGTATTTCAAAAACCTCAGAGGTGGGGTAAGCCAATTCTCCCTTCCCATGCATATGTTTATACCAGCCACGTTGGCGGGATATACACCTGGGGTAAGATGGAACACACAAAAGTACTTCTCCATTAGGAAATGTAAGTCATGGGAGACTTTACATCTTTTGTATTAGCTGGATGGAGATGGAATCCAGTGTACTCTCTTCTAATATGAAGGCAGTAGATGAGCTAATACAAGGGGGGAGGGTAGATGAGGGCAGCAGATGAGCTGATACAAGGGGAATGAGCAAGTGGGGAAAGGGGAGGAAGGAGGGGAAGGAGGGGAATGTGGGCGTCACAGTGTATGGCACACCTCTTGGGGGTGGGACACCATTGTAAGAGGGATTTTTATCTAACAAATGGAATCAGTTTAACTTAATTCTTTATACCCTCAATGAATCCCGTACAGCAAAAAATATGGGCACATAAAATATTTTTTAAAAAAAGGAAATGTAACTATGCTGCTTATTAGACAGAGTATAAACCTGGCCTCCAACCCAAAGAGTAAGCCTCTCTTGGCCAAAGTAGAAAAAGTTAGATTAGGATAGGATGGCACCACTGAGCCCAACATGATCTTGAACCTATTAGTAATTGTGTATAGTCTGCGACTGTTCTCAAATCCCTTATCTGTGGTAGTGTGGGGAGAAAAGTGAGCTCGTTTTAGCTTTATTATCAATGGTATAACAAAATCCTTTTCTTGACTTGAAATGAAATGCTTTCTAATATTAAGCTATCTGAGTAATAGCTCACCTTTCTAAGACTTCTGAGATGAAAAAGAAATTTCCATGTATTAGGTAATCACTTAAATGTTCTCATTAGGGGAAAAAAAATGATAATGGCTCCCAATTCATTCAATATTCCTCCAGGGTTTATTAAGCACCCACTGATCAGTGCTTCACATGGGAAAGGAGGGAGGCATGGGGAGGAAGGAAGCCAAGACGTGGAAATCAATAACAATACAACTCAACAACGTGTCTACCCCCAAATGCCACAGGTATTGTTATGGTTAAGTGTCAGATGATCCATGTCGAATGCATCAGAAATTTAGAGAAAAGAGTGCAACGTGACATGGAGTGGTTAGGAACCGTTTCCCAAAAAGGAGCTGGTAACTAAATGTGGCCTTAAGAAGGAGGGGTAGAATCGGACTGAGAGAGGTGGCTGGGGAGATGCCCCACCTTAGGGAAGTGGCCTTAGCAAAAGGACTGAGAGGAGCATGCACCTGCCCATTCAGGAGGAGAGGCCAGGTCCCTCCGGATGGAGAGAAGGTTTGTACCTGGGAGAAGGGGTGATAAAGTTGGATTAAATGTGAGGCCCAATTAGTGGAGTGCCACACTAAGGTATTTGGATTCTACACCAAAATAAACAAGGGTAGAACAAATTTTATTGAGAAGAAACTGAAATCCGGGACAAAGGAGAGAAGTTAGTAGAAAAATGTCTGATTACTTGAGACATAGAACATAGGCCCCAAGACCTTGAAGGGACCTTCAACTTCATCTGACACAAGTGCTTTATTTCACAGATGGGGATATTTAGGCTAAAACAAAATCAAAACCTGCCCACGCTCACTCAGCTAGTAAATGGCAAAGCCAGAGCTAGAAACTGGTGTGGTGTTCTTTTCACCCTCCTTAATAAATTCAAATCTCCAGACTTAGACAAATCACGTCCCAGGTTGCTCAAAGAACTCCCAGAACCATTGTCAATAATCTTTGAAAAAGCATGGAGAATAGGAGAACTGTTAACAGACGAGAGAAGGACAGAGTTGTCCCCATTTTCAAAAAGGGGGAAAGGGGCATATTATAAAAACGATAAGCCAGTCAGCTTGACAATTATCCCTGGCAGAATTCTAGAACAGAATTTTAAAAGGCTATTTACTCCACAAACATTATTATAATAATAGAAACGAAGGGGGAAATAACCCACAATTTCACCACTTTAACCCATCAACTGAACAGATTATTAAGTAGACTCTTTGTAAGTCTTTAGAAAAGCAGAGATCACTCAGAGCCAACCCAAAATCTCAGAAACAAAACATGTCTTCATTTATTCCTTTTTTGATAGGGATTTTAGATTGGTAGAAAGAAGAGGCATCAAAACCATACTTTCTTTCAGCGTGGCCTTTGACAAGATCTATTATAACTACCTTGCGATAAGACATGAACTGGCTGATAGCCAGTATGTACAACCCTGGCTCGGGTAAGAATTATACCTAAAGAGTGCTGATTTGTGCATAGAGCAGCCTGAAGGGGAACGATGGCCGTGGGCCAGAGAGAGGCTCTCTTTTACATTTCCCCAATAGTATTTCTTTGTGTCTTAGAAGAGATGCTTGTCAGACTTTCATGTGACATAGATGCAGGCGGGTAGTTAATATGAAGGACGATGGGATAATATTAACAGGAGTAACAATAAATATTTATTGACAACGTGCTATGGGCCATGAATTGTATTAAATAGACTTTTCCTATAAAATTATCACATTGACATTTTACCACCCTATGGTGAAAGTAGCAACTCTGATGCTTTTAGAGATCAAGTCATTTGCCCGAGATGACAGGTATATCTGGCACAAGAGTCTGAATTAAGTGATTGAAAGTAATTTTGAGTGACCACGGCTATGAGCTAAAATCCTCATGACATTGCGGGGCATACCACCAGTATTTTAATTCTGAAAATCAATTTCATATATTAGGTTGGGGCAGATCTCTCCATGTGCCTGTGAATGACCTGGGAGTTTTAGTTGGTCACAGACTTCAAAGAGAACACAGTATGACATGACTGTGAAGGAAGGTAATCAAATTGTGACTCCATTCACAGAAGCATAGTATCTGAATTATGCAATTAACGTGGGCCTGCTGGCTATGCCATCAGAGCACATTTTAAGATAAATCAGAGAAAGATAACCAAACATAGACCCAGAAACCATGTCAGATGAACAGTGGCCACAGACCCTGACGGTGCTTTGGGCTGAGGAAGCCTGTGTCATCACATGTTTAAAAAGCCATTGGACAAAAAAAAAAAAAAAAAAAAAGGCAGTTTATTCTGCATCCCCCTAAAATGATGGATGGGGATATCTGCATAAAAATCATATGGAACCACACTTAGACTCAATCTAAGAAAGACTATTCTAACTTTGGAACTATCTACAAATAGAATGGGCTGCTTCTCCGAGTGGCAAGGTTGCTGTCACTACAAGAGTTTAAAGAGACTGGTTGACCACTTGTCAGTGTGGAGGAAGACAGAAGCCATATAAACTCCTCTCCAAATTCAGAATTCTAAGACTCACCTTGGATGTTAGGATATCAGAACTTGATTGGTGGTTA
>NW_003852499.1:4746336-4750039 GCF_000181295.1 Otolemur garnettii
CTTTACTCCTAAGTACACATTATACTGCTTTCATTCAGTCTTGACCACTTGGCTGATTTAGGATAAGCAGTGCAACTAGATTATTGCTATTCCAGAAAGCTATTCTGAAATGTGCCTGACACAAGCTGGTCTTTTCCATGCAGAAACAAAGGAACTCTGGTTTATTAGGACATTTGTGATCATGGTGTGTTTTGATTTTTGTTTTGCTTTCCTTTCGTCAGAGACATTCTAGCCTGTGTACCAGCGCCATCTCGTGTTAGAAATGAGCACATTTTCCAGACAGGGAAGGACAAAAAACACCGTTTTGGACAATCTGCAAGGGACCACTACTCCTTTCTACATATCTGGATGGGAAGAAATCGCAAGGGTCAAAAAACCAATGCCCCTATGTCTGGTAGGCAAGCCAGTCCCAAGATCCTCCCCAGAGGTAACAATTTTCACTCTAGTCCCCAGAATAAGCATAGATCCGGGAAGCTGGGACTGAAAGATGTCCTCCCAGGACAAATGAAACTGAAAGAGTCGAATGGCAGAGATCACAAGCAATTTTTCCTTTCTAGTTCCTTTTAGTTTCCCTTTCTTAGAACTCCTGGCATGTTAAGACAAGCAAAGACATATGACTGGAGACCTGTAGAAATGCTCAGCCGTAGCCTGAGGGAGTAGAAATGGATCTGAAGGGAAAAGATGAGATAAGAAAATGCACAAATGCACTACAATAGAGGACGGAAGTTAATTTTTTCAGGGCAATGCTTTAGAGAAGAGGTTGCCAGGAAAATCTTATTAACCCTATGCCATGGTAAGACTTGCCTTTAAAACCATTCCATAGTTAATTCATTGGGTTTTGAAGAGAAGGGTGTTATATTTCCATTCCATTTCAAGATTATTCAGGATTGGCTTGGCGCCTATGGCTCAAGCGGCTGAGGCGCCAGCCACATACATACACCTAAGGTGGCGAGTTCGAATCCCCAGCCCAGGCCCGCCAAACAACAATGACGGCTGCAACCAAAAAATGGCTGGGCGTTGTGGCGGGCACCTGTGGTCCCAGCTACTTGGGAGGCTGAGGCAGGAGACTTGCTTGAGCCCAGGAGTTGGAGGTTGCTGTGAGCTGTGATGCCATGGTACTCTACCCAGGGGGATAGTTTGAGGCTCCGTCTAAAAAAAAAAAGATTATTCAGGATTTGGGATAAGGTTAAGAACCTTTTACCAAGATTATACTATCAAGGTAGTATAAGTACTTGTACGATGTAAGAATTATCCTAAATTCTGAATGCAGATGGAAGGTTTGGGTTAGTCATCTAACTGGCTAAGATCTCTTTTCTGCTCTGAGAAGTTTTTACCTGATGATTTGGGGGCATGCACAAGATCCCTAAGGGCCCAGGGACTGGCAGGGAAAGAGTCTCCTTATTATGTTAGTTGCACAGGTGATTCAAAGCCAGGTGCTCTGAGCCAGAGCGCTGAGTTCTGATCATTCATTATTCTCAGCTGCTTCTTGCTCCTTGAAGAACTGGAGATGGTTTGTATGTTCACTTTATATCATTGTCAAGTCTTATGTGTGGCTACTTTTTAGTCTTTTCCAGTATGCAAAAAGTCCCTCAAAGACAGGGACCGTATCTTCTGCTCCCTACATCTCTGGGCGTCTTGCTGGTGATCTCCTTGGTCTCAGGGTGATATCACATCAGGGACTTTGAGAGATGGCAACAAGCCTGGAGATCACCTAGTCCAATCATCTCATTTCTTAGATGGGAAACCGAGGCCCCAGAATAGGATGTGAGTTGCTCAGTACCACACAGCTCGTTAGGTCCAGGGCTTGAATCAGTCCCTGCAGCTGCTGAATGTTTTAGCCAGTGAAGATGCCTCTCCCTGCCCCACCCCCACAATAGCAGCGGACAGGTGCCCTTTCCATGGCCAGGTAAAGCAAAAGCAGCTAGCCACACGCAAGGACCTTGTAGGTGAGTATTGCCTTCTACTCTGTAATATACACATATTTTAATATAAAAAAGTTAAAGTTAAAAAGTATTTTTTTAATAAGGAAAATTGCTAGTGAAAGTCTAATGGGAAAGAGTCATTTTTTCCCCCTTGGCATAATGCTGTCATCCCTGGAGTCAAAACAAAGTTGTAATGTTGTGTGGAGTGCTTGGGCTTCAGGAATTGTGATCATCTTTCTGAGAGTCTTTCTGTGCCTCTGAAGATAGTGTGAGGAAGGACAGAGGTCAGCACAGTAAACAAGGGAGGTGAAAGCCAAGATCCTGCCATTTAAAAAAAATGAATTGTTTTAACAGTTTTGTTAAGGTCTGATTCACAAACCATGCAGTTCACCCATGTAAAGTTCAATAGGATTTAGTATTAAAGTGCTGTCTTGAGAGAACAGGGCAGAGAGTCCAAGAAGCCTGAGCCAAGGAAGGTTATGTTACATACATGCGCCCGCCTCACTGTGCCTTTTGGAGAAGCGGTGATACCTAGTATTCCAACTTACTTTTATGCTCTGTCTTGCTTCTGTGATCTGCAGGACATCATTAATCTACAAAAAGCAGCACCTTCCCCCCCTCACTAACTGAACCGAACCTCTGTCCACAGACATTTGCTTGATTTGCAGAAGCAACAGACTCCAGGGATTCACTTGCAGAAAAAGCAGTTCTTCAGCTGTGGAGGGGATGGAATAAAGGGCCAGGGAAAGGGTCACGGGTGATAAAACAGTGAGCAACATTGCTTTTTAAAAAAGAAAAACATCAATGTAGCCTAGCAGTGCCCTCAAAGGCAACTAAGGTTGAGTAATCATAATCAGGGCTGCTATCAGATGTAGATAGCTCAAACCGCACTGGGAGAGGGCGTCAGGTAGCAATTAGGAGCACAGGCTCTGGAACCAGGCACCAAGCTTCTCATCTTAGTTCGTCTCTCGGTGCCTCAGTTCCCTTACACGTAAAATGGGGGTAATAAGAGCAGCTTCTTCATAGGCTTGTTGTGAGAATTATGTTTATTGATAAATATAAAGAGCTGATAAGAGTATTGGGCCCATGCTTAAGGCCATGCAAGTATCTGCTAATTATTGTACCAGGCCCTGTTCAGTACGCATAGCCTCTCCTCCTCTCCCCCACACTCTTCCTCAAACTCATTCTCTGTTTCTACCTCCCCCCACTCCACCCCATCCCTCTCTCTCTTTTCTCCCTCTCCAACTCACTCTCCCTTATCACACAAGGCATATTCCTGCTCAGGAAGTTTGCACCAGATGCTCCCTCTGCATGAGGTATCTATTAATCTACTCCCTTATCTCCTCCAAGCTCTCCCACCAATGTTACCTTTTCAGCGAGGACCATCCTGAGCACTCCCAATATTCCTGGCCCTGATCTGTGATTTTTCCATAGTTCTTATCACTTAGAGCATACTACACAGTGTAATTATTTATTACATTATTGTCTGTCTCTCCCTACCCCTACTCCAAGGCCGGCCCATCTCCTAACATGTAAAGTCCGTAAGGGCAGAGGGCTTATCTGTTCTGTGCCCTGATCTATTCAGGAGGCTAGAGACAGTGCCTGGGACATGAAGGGTGCTTCCTAAATATTTGTTTGATGAAGCATATCATATTAGATAATCTGATATAATTTCTTGACACCCCTGGGTATGCTCATTAGGCACAGGTTAAACCCCCACGTGTCTGGAGTGACCTAAGTGCAGGCAGTTCACCCTCTAGCTGCCCTTTTCACCACCCAAG
>NW_003852499.1:4750135-4754538 GCF_000181295.1 Otolemur garnettii
CTTCTCATGCTCTTTTCTAGGTCATTTCTCTTGTCCCTTTCCGGATCATTCCTATTAAGTCCTTGTTTACAAAGTGATAACCAAAACCCTCATGTAGCATTCCTGGAAGGAAAGCCCCAGCCAGGAATGTCACAGCTCCAGAGCCTTTTCAGAATTCTCCATCCTCTAATTAGGATGGCCACACATCTCAGCTGCTGCTTTTGACTGCCTCTGTGAGCTGAATGTTGATGCCCATCATTGTGCTTAGATAATTTCCCTGAGCAGCTAAAACTAATAATCAGTGGTATTT
Organism: Otolemur garnettii; assembly: GCF_000181295.1. Lineage (NCBI taxonomy): Eukaryota > Metazoa > Chordata > Mammalia > Primates > Galagidae > Otolemur > Otolemur garnettii. Next base: position 4,750,425 of record NW_003852499.1, read on the forward strand.
TCAATAGAGCCTTTTCCATGTAGGATGGGTGAGTTATTTAGCACTCCATTTTTTTTTTTTAGGTTGAATTTCATTTTTGGTCATGTTTCCTAATTCAGAAGATTTGTAGGATACATTTTGATTTTTTGAAAAATTCCTTCCTAGGAATGCTTATCTGGGCTTCTGTGAATGTTTCATCTGCTTATTTCACCTCTTAATTCCTGCTGGGGTTGTTAATGTGTCAGATTTCAACAGCAGTGCTGGGGCGGCCTCATTGTTGGCTCTTTTTCAGACTGAGGCTGGGGCTTTATATTCAGGGCCGATGGGCACAAATGCAGCTTTTTCTCCCTTCCTCCCTCACCCTCTTCTGGCCCCTCAGCTCTCCTTTTGCGCCTTCTTCAGACGATCTCCTGCTTCTCCTTTTTGTCTAATCCAGCCTGTCTCCCACATCCATACCTAGAGCTCCTCAAATTCTGGTTGTAAAAGTGCCCTTTCAAAATAAAAATAATTATGATAATGACATGGAAATAATCCTGCATCTCACCACTCACTTTCTTCTCTCTTCTAGTGTCATGGGGAGGTTAATTTTTTTTCTCCACAAGTTCCTTTTGCCACTCTCCTCATTTGTCTACCTGTCTTCTCCATCTGGTTGCTATTTTCACCTTTCCCAGGTCTTCTTTGCTGCTTCCCTCCTCTTCTCTCCTTTCCCCATGGCCATTTATTCCTGATGCTCCTGGCATTTGAAGATCTCAAAATCTTCAGTGAGTGGGAGAGAGGGGCGGCGGTCAGGATCCCTGGGCTGGCTTCAGCATGGCTTAAGACATCTCCACTCCGAAAACACACAGAAAATAAAGAAGATGAAGTAAAATGTCTGATCTTCCTGAAAAAAGTAGCACATATAAAACACAGTCTCTCTACTGCTGTGGCACTTTGCCTGCAACTACGATACAGAGGCAAGTTTGCCCCATGCCAGACTCTATGTAACAGGGAAAACTGCAGGAATTATATGCAGAAAGTATAGTAGCCCTTCAGGGTCTGCGGGGGGCAGGGGGCACTGCTTCCAAGACCCCTTTAAGTTATCAAAACCTGCAGGTGTTCAAGTCCCTTCTCTAAACTGGCGAGGTATTTGCTTACAATCTATGCAATCCTCTGTATACTTTAGTTTAAATCATCTGTAGATTACTTACAATACCTGATAAGTACCATACTATGCGAATGGTTGGTGATAAAAAGGGAAAAAAGTCTCTAGATGTTCAGTACAGATGCAACCATCCATGTTTGTTCAGATATTTTTGATCTGTGATTGGTCAAAAATGAATGTGGAACCCACGGTTACTAATGACCCATTGTACACTATCCCCACACCACAGTTTTCTTTCTGTGGTTTTAGTTATGCACAGTTAACCACAGTCTAAAAATATTAACTGAAAAATTCCCAAAACAAACAATTCATAAGTTTTAAATTGCATACTATTTTGAGGAACATGATAAACTCTACCGCCATACCGCCATCTCACTCTGTCTTTTCCAGGACAGGAATCATCCCTTGGCACCGTACATCCATGTTGTCCACAGGACTCCTCATTTTACTGCATTTTGCTTTATTGTGCTTTGCAGATATTGTGTTTTTTTACATATCGAAGGTTTGCAGAAACTCTGTGTGAACAAGTCTCTAAGCTCCATTTTTCCAACAGAATGTCTTTGCCTTGCCTCTCTGTGTCACATTTTGGTAATTTTGGCAATGTTTCAAGCTTTTTCATTATTATTGTATCTGTTATGGTGATCTATGATCAGTGATCTTTGTATCAGTCACTATTGTATTAATAATTGTTTTGGGACCACAAACTGTACCCATGTGTGTATAAGACAGCCAACTTAATCAGTAAATGTATCTTTTGATTGCTCCATGGACTGGCTGATTCCCCATCTGTGTCCCTCTCCTTGAGCCTCCTTATTCCCTGAGACGCAACAATATTGAAATTAGGCCAAGTGATAACCCTGTAATGGCCTCTTAGTTTTCAAGTAAAAGGAAGAGTCACACATTTCTCATTTTAAATCAAAAGCTAGATACAATCAAGTTTAAGGAGGAAGCCATGTTGAAACCATGATAGGCCGAAATCCAGATCTCTTGCACTAAACAGCCAGTTTGTAAATGCAAAGGAAAAGTTCTTGAAGGAAATTAAAAGTGCTACTATGCTGAGCACATGAATGATACGGAAATGAAACAGTCTTCTTGCTGAGGTAACAAAGTTTTAGTAGTCTGGATAGAAGATCAAATCAGCCACCATATTCCTTTAAGCCTAACCCTAATCTAAAGCAAGGTCTTAACTCCCTTCAATTCTGTGAAGGCTGAAAGAGGTGAGGAAGCTGCCGAAGAAAGTTTGAAGCTGGCAGAGGTTGGCTCATGTGGTTTAAAGAAAGAAGCCATCTCCATTGCATAACAAGGCAAAGTGAGCAGTAAGTGCTGATGTAGAAGGAATAGGAAGTTATCCAGGAGATCTGACTAAGATCACTGATGATGGTGACTACACTGAACTAGATTGTCAATGTAGATGAAACAGCCTTACACTAGAAGATGCTGTCTAGGCCTTCCATATGTGGAGAGAAGTCAATGTGTAGTTTCAAAGCTTCAAAGGACAGGTTGACTCTATTAATAGAGACTAATGCAGTTGATGACGTTAAGTTGAAGCCAATGCTCACTTAGCATTCCAAAAATCTTAGGACCCTTAAGTATTATGCCAAATCTACTTTGCCTGTGCTCTATAAATGGAACAACAAAGCCTGGATGACAGGATATTTATAGCATGATTTACTGAATATTTTAAGCCCATTCTTGAGACCTACTGCTCAGGAAAAAACATTTCTTTTCATTGAAAAAGTGCCTGGTCACCCAAGAGCTCTGAGGGAGATATATAAGGGCATTAATATTATTTTCATGTATGCAAACATAGCATTTATTCTGAAGCCCATGGATAAAGGAGTAATTTTGACTTTTAAGTTTTGTTATTTAAGGAATACATTTTTTAAGATGACAGCCACCACAGATGGGGATTCCTCTGATGATCCTCTGATGGATCTGGACTAATAAACTGCAAACCTGGAACTGATTCACCAATCTAGATGGCATTAAGAACATTTGTGGCTCATGGCAGGAGGCCAAAATATCAACACTATTGACACTGAGTTTGGAAGAAGTAGATTCTAGCCCTCATGATACAAGACTTCAGTGAAGGAACTAACTATAGATGTGGTGAAACAGCAAGAGAACTAGAAGTAGAGCCTAAAGATGTGAGTAAATTGTTGCAATCTTTTAATAAAACTTGAATGAATGATGAGTTGCTTCTTAAAAATGAACAAAGAAAGTGGTTTCTTGAAATGGAAACTACTCCTGGTGAAAATGCTGTGAATATTGTTGACAGGCAAACAAACGATTTAGAATATTACATAGATATAGTTGATAAAGCTGTGGCAGCATTTGAGAAGATTGACTCAAATTTAAAAGAAGTTCTAGTATAGATAAAATGCTATCAAACAGCATCACATGCTACCGAGAAATATTTCCATAAAGCAAGTTTGATTTAGCACATTTCATTGTCTTTTTAAGGAAAGTGCCACAGCCACCCCAGCCTTCAGCAACAATTACCCTATTCAGTCAGCAACCATCAACATTGAAGGAAGACCTTCCACCAGCAAGAAGATTATGATTAGCTGAAGGATCAGATGATTATTAGTATTTTTTTAGTAATATTTTAAAATAAAGTATGTACTTTTTTAGACATAGTGCTATTATACAACTAATAGACTAAAGTATGGTATAAACATACCTTTTATATGCACTGGAAAAATGAAAAATATGAGTGACTTGTTTTACGGGGATATTTGCTTTACTGTGTGGTCTGGAACTAAACCCAAAATATCTCTAAAGAATGTTTGTATGCTACCCACCCATTAGTCACTTGGCAACCATCTTGGTTATCAGATTAAAAAAAAAAATCTATATAGGGTCCAGTGTTATTTGTTGTTTTAGACACCCACCAGGGTTCAAAGTATCCCCCACAGATAAGCAGGAGGGGAAGAGGTACTGCTATAATCTACTCAAGATTCTGAAAGGTTAGGCTTGGCGCCTGTGGCTCAA
>NW_003852499.1:4754779-4762788 GCF_000181295.1 Otolemur garnettii
AAAAAAAAAAAAAGATTCTGAAAGGTTAGACCCCAATGATTGAGCTCAACCTTGAGTAAGTTATAAAAGAGGTGGAGTTGTTTTCTATAAGGATATTTTAGAAAGTTCTAGATCCATTACATTTACACCACAAAATAAGAAGTAGATTATTAGTTATTTAAAATCCAAATACTTAATAGGCTCCAAGTAGATAATTTAAAGGAGGCCAACAGTCCATTCCCAGTCAAAAGGAGTTAACATGTCTTCACCAGTTGTTGGCATATGTGAAAATGAAGCTGGAAATCCATATTGTTAAATGTGAAATCCCTGGTTTTAAAGTAGTGGCAATTTATTCAAAACATTTTAAATATTATGTGTGTACTAAAGCTCATTAGCTGTCAGCTTGTGATGCTAGGACTAAATAATCATAAAGGACCCTTTCCACACTGGCTCTTTAACACAATAGTCCTAAACCAGTAAAAATTAACCCAAAAACATAATAACTAAAATTTGCTCAGCTATTTTCAGTTCCCTTCATGTTCCTTTGGGGTACAGCTGTATATTTCAAATAATTATTCACCTAATTCATTCAACATTTCTCCAAACCAATTGTGTTTACTCCATCTCATTCTCCTATCATTAGCCCAAGTAATCTCAGGGCTTCAAGAAAATGAGGTACAGCTTCAGCCCACAAAAGATCCAGGAACGGGTCCTAACCCTTCTAGTTACATGTGCCTCATAAAAATCCAGTCCACCTTTAAGGAAGAGCTAATTTCTAAATACATGAACTGCTACTGCTCACTTTCAAGTCTAGCATCATTCTGATACCAAGATTTGTTAAAGACAATCACAAAATCACCAGTAAAATGGATTAATTTTATTAATGACAAATAAATTTTCATCCTAAATAGAGCATTCACAAATTGAACTAAGCATGATATTCAGAAAGTAATATACTATAAGAAAGCACAATTTATTTCAGAAATGTAAAGATGGGTTGAACATTAGGAAATCTCAGCATAATTTATTATTATGAATGAATCAGAGTAAAAAGCAAATGTAGTACTAGAGCTTATGAGACAACTGACAAATTAAAAACTTATAGTAAACTAGGAATAGAAGAAAATTTCTTTAAAGAAGATAGTATATTTAAAGAATATCTAGTACCAACTACGGGCACATTCTTACCTCACTGCATTAAGCCTGAATACCCATTGTCTTGTCCTATATTCTTCAAAAATTTTCTCAGGTTTTGGTTAATTCAATAGAAGGATCAAAAACTGTATTCTTGGGAGGTAATATGATTTTTTTTTTTTGAGACAGAGTCTCACTATGTTGCCCTCAGTAGAGTGCTATAGTGTCACAGCTCACAGCAACCTCAAACTCCTGGGTTCAAGCAATTCTCTTGCCTCAGCCTCCCGAGTAACTGGGACTACAGGCACCCGCCACAATGCCTGGCTATTTTTTTTGCAGTTGTCATTGTTGTTCAGCTGGCCCAGGCCAGGTTTGAACCCACTAGTCTTTATGTATGTCGCTGGTGCCATAATCACCGTGCTACAGGTGCTGAGCCGATATGATTGTTTAACACAAAAATTCAGAGCCAGGGTGGCACCTGTGGCTCAAAGGAGTAGGGCGCCGGCCTCATAAGCCAGAGGTGGCAGGTTCAAGCCCAGCCCCGGCCAAAAACTGTAAAAGAAAAAAAAAAACTTCAGAGCCATCGTCTGTCAAGCTGTTAAAACTAATTATACATTTTCAGTGTAGCAGGATATAAGACAAATAAACAAAATCAATAACTTACCTAAATCACAGCAATGAAAACTATCTCATTCACAAAAAAACCTATAAAATATACCTAGGAAAGAACTATGCAAGAATTTTGCAAATCCATGTGGAAAAAATTTTAAATGTATTTAAAGATATAAAAGAGCAAAATACCTGAAAAGATGTGTTCCTTAAGGGAAGACTCATGATTTTGAAAGTTTTTAGTAAGAAGAGATGTAGTAGAAGAGTTTCTTTATGAAAAAGTAAACATATTACAAAGCTATAATAATTTTAACAGTGTAGCACAGCACGGGAATAAGTAGATAGGTAATAAAATAGATGAGAATGTTCAGAAACATATATGTATATATGCATATAGAGGGTGCCAAAAATTTATACACATTTTAAGAAAAAAAGGTATTAAATTTGTAATATTCAATATATACTGATAGCAAAAGATGACTCCAAGTAACATTGATCACTTCTTCAATTGCAGAAATCAAATGTGACTTAAGCATTGCAAATTTAATACAGTTTTATTCCCTTTCTTAAAATGTGTATACTTTTTTTGGCACCCTCTGTTTATGCAAATTTAGTTTATGATTAACAGAATCACTTTAAAGTAGTGGGGAAAGAATGAATTACTCAATAAATGATATTGGGACAACCGGTTAATCATTTGGTAAAAATTTCCATAATCTCATACCAAACAATTTATTTCTAAAAATAAATTAAAAGGTAATTGGACAAATGTGAAAAAAAGTCAGTACAAGAATGCAGCATATTTTTGAAATAAAGAGTAAGACCACTTAAATGTCTATCAGAGTGGATTGTTTCAAATGTGTGTTTATGTGTATTTGTATATCATACATACAAGTTATGGGATGCTATGAATCTACTTTAAAGTGATGGAACAGATTTATACGTATTGAAATGTAAGGACATTCACATCATATTTAAAGTGAAAAAAGTTAAGTTCTAAGTATTTTTTGATCATATTTTATTTTTTTAAATGTGTAGAGGTATAGAAAAGTCCAGAAGGCTACATAACAAGCAGCTGTTTCATTTTCATTTCCTATGAATAGATCCGACTTTGTTGCAGCTGTTTCACTTTCATTTCCTGTGGGTAGATCCTACTCTGTTGCCTAGAAAATTATTCCACTCCCTAAGCTCTCTTTACCCAGCTGACTTTATTTCTACTGAACAGTCTTCATGGTCTTCACTTAAACTTCTTAAGGGAGCTTCCCAGGCACTTATTCGAGGTAAACATTAGTAAAACCTTATATGTGTCATACTATCTATAAGTCACATTGCACCTTTTAATTTTTCTAAATTATTTTTTACTTTTTTCCCTTCTAGATTCTAAAATCCATGAGGGCAGAAACTGTACATGGGTCACTGTTCACTTTTGAGCACACAGTCGCCACTTAATAAACCGTGTGTCAAATAACTGTGCTAACTGTACTTTTACATACCATTATTATCTCCATTTTGAGGATGAGGAAATTGAAGGTTATGAAGCTTGTCCTAAACCCCATTGGACTAGCGGGGATTAATTCCCAGGCCTGTCTGACGCTCAGTCAATAAATATCAGTTCTTAGCAAGGAAATACAACCAGCCACGGCTTGCGGATTGCTTGGCGGAGATGTAGTATGGAGATGTAGCTTTGAAAGGGTGGCTAACTACAAACCCTTTAAATTTCACAGCCCACACATTCGCAAGCCCCGCCCACGACGACCCGCCCCCAAGTCCCCGGAAGCGGGGGACTGGGGCGGGGCTAACTTCCGGGAGAAGAGCGGGGCCGCTGCTGATTGGCTGGCTGCGGCGGAAGTCGGGTGGTTCGGTGGTCTGAAGACGCTAGCTTGTGACGGGGAGGGAGAGAGGGAAGGCCTCCCTGAGGTTGCCTCTCCGTCCGCGCCCGGGGACCCGCGGAAATATCCCAACACCCAGGCCCCGCGGCTAGCCCCTTCCCCCGGAGCCTTCCCGCTCGATCTCGTCACCGTTATGTGGGAAGCGAATCCGGTGAGTAGCCGGGCGGGACGGGGCGTACCCAGTGGGCGGGGTTGACGAGAGAAGGGCAGAAAGGGGGTTCCTGGGACCGCTCCCCTGCTCCAGCTACAGGCTGGCTGTTGCGTTCCGGGGACCAAGATGCTGGTCTTGCAGCTGCTACGGTCTCTGCCCTTTTGAGCAGTGGCGATGGCGCGGTGGGGTCCTCAACGCGTTATTGTGGTTTCTCGGCCTGCCTTCCTTCATCGTTTTTTAAAACTTTTATGTTTCGCTTTCTCTGAAGTTGCTGGCCTTCGAAACTGTTAGTTTTAATTTTTCTCAGGTGTACCTCCCAGTCCCTCTCAACTAAAGCGAGGAAATTTGACCCCCTTGTTTTGAATGGGCCTAAAAGGAACGAACCATCAGTACTCCTTTTTTTCCCTTCTTGGTGGATAACCATTTAAATCTTGAAGGATGGATTGTATATTCTAATCCTGTAGATAGTGAAGTTCTAAGATGTTTTCTTTCAGTGGAAACACTTGATGATCTGGGACATTTCAACCGCAAGTCTGTTGCCTTGTTTGACTTCAGTATTTGCATAACATCTGCACGTATTTTTGTCTACTTTGTCTTTATACGTTTATTTACTTGAAGTACAACTGTATGGGGGGGGGGAAGTGTGATACTTTTCCTCATTGTAAGTGATATTACCAACATGCCTTATAACCAAAAACAGGTCAACAAGAGAAAACCATAATAAAATTATTTAATTGAAGTTTTATGTGATACAGGCGCCTTCAGAAATGAAGACCCAAAGACCCATGGAAAACTTTTTATGCTTAGGTTCAATGAAGAATGGACAGCCATGTGGAAATGTGATTGGACAAAGGGAATGAATGATCTAATGGTAATAGACTGAGGGGGGAAACCCAGCAAGGCCTGTCTGTTAAGATTCTTCTTGGTCTCTTTGTGTAACATTCCTTCCTGTTGGTTCTGCCTGGGTATAGGGCAGAACTCCTCTGGAATAAGGGTCTTGACCTACTGTCGACAAGGTAGGTCAGAGAATTTCTTTTTCTTTTTTAAAGACAGGGTCTTCCCTTGTTGCTTGGGCTACAGTGCTGGCATCATCAGAGCTCACTGCAACCTTCAGTTTCTAGGCTCAAACAATCCTCCTGCCTCAGCCTACTAAGTAGCTGGGACTACAGTCATGTTTCACAACACTTGGCTAATTTGTCTTGTGTTTAGATGGGTCTTGCTTTTACTCAGGCTGATCTTGAGTTCTTGGTCTTAAGAGATCCCAGAGAATTTTTTTTCTTTTTTTTTTTTGAGACAAAGTTTCACTTGGTTACCCTTGGTAGAGTGCTGCAGCATCATAGCTCACAGCAACTTCAAACTCTTGTTGGACTCAAGCAATTCTCTTGCCTCAGCCTCCCAAGTAGCTGGAGCTACAGGCATCTGCCACGACACCTGGCTGTTTTTAGAGGCAAGGTCTCCCTCTGGCTCAGGCTGGTCTTGAATCCATGAGCTCAGGCAATCCACCTGCCTTGGCCTCCCAAGTGCTAGGATTACAGGTGTGAACCACCATGCCTGGCCCCCCAGAGAATTTCTTTATGGCCAGCTCTTGCACAGGAAGGGTAAGATTTTAGTAATATTTTTAGATTTTATGGCTTGCTTTGTAGAAGAGAAGTTCTAATTTATACACCCTACCTTGGGGAAGAGAAATTCTGTCTATGAGAAAGAGAAACAGGAGATAAAAGGGCAGGAAAAAATCAGAGAGAGACTTTGCTTCCAAGAACTTACGGTCTCTCTTCGTTTAAAGTACTCAGCATGCCAAGGTACCATACTTTGGGGTATCATTTTCTGAGCCCTAATCCAGCTCTCAAAGAGTGGAATCTATTTGCCAAGAGTTTTCGTCTGTTATGGTTGAACTTGCATAGTAGGATGGCAGAAGTACCGTATCTACAACTTAGGAGTTGACTGGAAAAATGGCAGAATGACATTTCATCAATCGTTGGACAAAATATAATCATGTGCCACTTATCAACAGGATTACCTCCTAGGAGATTCATTAGCTGATTTTGTCATTGTGGGAAATATCAGAAATATCATAGAGTGTACTAAACCTATGTGGTTTAGTCTACTGTATATCTAGGCTATTTTATATAGCCTGTTGCTCCCAAGCTATAAACCGATACAGCATGTTATTATACTGAATTCTGTAGGCAGTTGTAATACTGGGGTAAGTATTCATGTATCTGAATATATCCAAACATAGAAAAGGTACAGTAAAAATACAGTATTATAATCTTGTGGAACCATTGTTGTATTTGGGTCCATTGTTGACAGAAATGTCCTTGTGCATGCATGCTGTATGGGGAACTACAGCATGCTGTAGATATGCTGAGATAACAGCCCGAATTTACTTTAACGATGCTTAGTTATGTACTTGTAATAACTTCTTTGCTATAATCAGTAGTATTACAGGTAAACTAGAAAATCTATCAGTAAATTTCCTTACGTTTTTATCCAGTAGAAACTAGTCTGTCATCTGGATTTGATAGTTGCACATTTTGGTTTCACCTTATCCATTGTGTAACAGTGGTCATTATGAAAATTTTTTTGATTCACACAAGTCAGATTTAGAAGAAAGTAATTGCTTATATTTGATTTTAGCAAAAATAATTTAGAATTAAGAGAATGTACTTTGCTTATATATGTTTTTATGTTTAATTTCACTATCAACAACAATCTTTGTTTTATATCTATCTGTATATGTATCTCTATGTCTATGTAGAGATATATATACTATATGTATTCCTATATATGTATACTGTATATATCTCTCCATATTTAGATATATACTCAATTTTTATTAGCAGTCCTTCTTGCTTTCTTTACAGTAAATCCTTTAGTCAGCCAAGTATATGTCTTGCTCAAGGTTACATGTTTTAAATCTTTCTTTGTTTTCTTTCTCTTTTTTTTTTTTTTTTTTGAGACAGTCTCAACTCTCTTGCCCTTGGTAGATTGCCATGGCGTTGTCATGGCAACCTCAAGCTCCTGGGTTCAAACAATCCATTTGCCTCAGCCTCAGCCTACCAAGTAGCTAGAGCTACAGGCCTGCACCACTACACCTGACTAATTTTCTATTTTTAGTAGAGATAGGATTTCTCTCTTGCTCAGGCTTGTCTCGAATTCCTGAGCTCAAACAATCTTCCCTTCTTAGCCTCCCAGTGTGAGCCATTGCACCCTGCCTTAAATCTTTCAAATATATATATATATATATACACACACCATATATATATATCTTTTTTTAATTTATTTTTTTGAGACAAAGTCTCACTCTATCACCCTAGCTAGAATATAGTGGTACTATCATAGCTCACTGCACCTCTGACTCCTGGGCTTGAGTGATCCTCTTGCTTCAATCTCCCAGGTAGCTGGGACTACAGATGCACACCACCAGGCCTGGCTAATTTTTTTCTGTTTTTAGTAGAGACTCAGGTTGGTCTTGAACTCCTGAGCTCAAGCAATCTTCCTGCCTTGGCCCCTCAGAGTGCTAAGATTATAGGCATAAGCCACCTTACCCAGCCTTTTCACTCTATGGTAAGCTCCATATGGTCGTGGATTTTCTCTATGTTTACTATAGTGTCTACAACCAGAGAACAGAACGGGGTATATAGTAAGCACTCAATAAATATTTCTTGCTTTTATAATTGTGATTTGATCAGTACTATAGAACAGAGAGATCTTTGCTCCCACTACATTCTCCCTCCAGTATCACACATACATCAGAATTTGCTATTGGACTACTTGTATGTTTGTGAGAATTATAAAGGCATTAATAAATGTCTGTATACTTGGTTTATTATATCATTGTCATTTCTTTGTAAAATCCTCAGTGTTCTCTGGAATTACCCTTATGATTTTGCTTGATTTCAGTAATGGTGGTGAACCTTCTGCATTTTAGTCCACATTCTGCTTGCTTTTATGTCACCTAATACATATTATTGCTGCTGTGCTTTATTATTGCTTATTCTGCTTTTCTTTTGTGAGCATATGAGTGCTGACAGTAAGCATAGTTTAATTTGAAAAATTAATATTTTACATTTGAGTTTCTTTAGCAGTTTGTTAGTTTCTTTTACTAAAATTAGCATCAGGGTAGTCTATCCAGCTGTGCTCATAGAATGAAAGTTAATTTTAATGTTATCCTAAGCCAAATATAATTTGGAAGATTTTAAAACATACAGCAAAACCACAATGCATCCTAAGGATAAATGGAAATG
>NW_003852499.1:4764021-4779609 GCF_000181295.1 Otolemur garnettii
CCTCCCAAGTAGCTGAGACTACAGGCACCCGCCATAATGCCTGACTTTTTTTGTTGCAGTTGTCATTGTTGTTTTAGCTGGCCTGGGCTGGGTTCGAGCCCACCAGCATTGGTGTATGTGGCCAGCGCCCTACCCACTAAGCTAGAGGTGCCACCTCTGTCTCATTTTCTTTGTCTTAGTGCTCTTTGCTGGGATTGGAATAAATAGACAGTATTAGATAAAACAGAGTTTCAGCATCTCATGCCGATGAGTGGAACTGAAAAATGACATCTCTATATAACAAGAATATAAACCACCTATTGCAGCAATAATATCTTATTTACAGAAAGTGATATACTCTTCTAAAATTATTTTCCATTTATTAACCATTATTAGAATAATCTGATGCTTAGCTTAAGGACTGGAAAATGATTTTCCCAAAATCACTCAGAGAGTAAACAACAGAATTGTATTAATACCCAAGTCCTTTTTTTACTCCCTTCTGTTCCTTAGGGGTAGCAATGATAACATTTATGTGTTAGTGACGTGCTTTGCCTGCAGAGCCATCTTTTTCTCTGTCATTTTATACTCACAGCTGCTTCTAAACTTCCTCAGAGCTATGACTCTTATTTTTCTGTCAGGCTTCTTGAAAGCATAGTTTTATATTAATACTTTTTGTCATTCTTACTCATACCTCAGGTCCTTCAGCCCAGCTTCTGCCTCTGACACTTTACTTGCTGGGAGGTCACCAAGAATCTTTGAATCACTACATGGAGTGGAAATCTGTATGCCTTCAGCCTCTTCTGTCTTTCTGCAATTTTGATGCCATTAGAGGTTTTCTTTTAAACTCTTTCTTTTTGTATTCCCTGGTTCTGTATTCCTTTAGATTTCTTCTTTGTATAATTTATCCTTGAATTATAATCCTGATTTAGCTGCACTGCCTTCTGGTAATGAAATGCTCTAACTTTAATTTTTTTTTCCTCTCAGCATATCCGTTTTTTGATGAATTTCAAATATTACTCTAATGTACATTTTTTAGCTCTGACCCTTCTTCTGAGCTGAGTGGTAGAGAACTTCCTTCTGTTGTTCAAATTTAATATTAAACCAAACTCATTCATTTATTCATTCATTTCACTCAGCAAATATTTCTTAAGTATCCACTACATATAAAATAAACACCATTCTAGACACTAGGAAAGAGGATACAAACATAGATCAGATCAGCCTACTCCTTAGGGGCTTGTGATATAGATCAGGGGGAGAAAGTGATACAAGAAGAGGTCTGGGGGACTAGGAACCTTTACCAAAGTAAAGCCTCGAACTGGGTCATCAAGTAATAGAAGTGGTCTTATAGGTAGGTCAAAGAAAGCAAAATCACCGATGTCCATGAAAGAGAATGGCAAGTAGAGTTTGGATGGAGTGAAGTAGAGAAAGTACATATCTGATGTTTAGAGTTTCATTGTGGGCATCTTCAGAGAATGAAAACAGAGGGGCTGTGGGCAGTGGAAACTAGTATCTGTGGAATATCTACCTTGAATCAGGCAGTATATTTTACAGACATATCCACAGGGTGGGTGAGACTGAAAATAAGAGATATTCCTGGTGGCTTAGTGCCCATAGCTCAGTGGTTAGGGTGCCGGCCACATACACTGGGGCTGGCAGGTTCAAACCCAGCCTGGGCCTGCTAAACAACGACAACTATAGCAACAACAACAAGAAAATAACCAGGCATTGTGGTGGGCACCTGTAGTCTCAGCTACTTGGGAGCCTGAGGCAAAAGAATTGCGTAAGCCCAAGAGTTTGAGATTGCTGTGAGCTGTGATGCCATGGCACTTTACTGAGGGCAACATAGTGAGACTCTGTCTCAAGAAAAAAAAAGATGTATTCCTTGGGGATGGAAGTTCTCAAGAGAACATAGTGTCATGACAATGTGTTCCTGACAGTGCAATTTCTTACCCAGGACTGTATTATAAGCCAGTTGGTGCTAAGTCTCAGGGTTTACCGTGCTAAACAAAATAGACTATACTTTAGCTTTTATGGGTTTACAGTTTGGTATAGGCAGGCAGACAATTACATAATTCCACAAATAACATTTAATTCCAGTTGCAGTTAAAAAAAAAAAAACTACAAAAAAGCGTATGATGATAATATAGAAGGAGCCAGTACAGGACTGCTAAATCAGAGAAAGCAGCCTGTGAAAGTAACTCTTACAGACTTCCGAAGGACTGAGCAACAGCTGTCCAGGTAAAGGTTGGATGGAACCTGGAGAGGTCTATTCAGATAGCAGAAATAATGTGAGCAAAGACCCTCAGAAAGGAGCTTGGTGCTTGAGAAAAGGAGAAGCCTGTGTGGCTGGAGCACAGTGAATCAAGAGACATGCCCAGAAGGTAGTAGGAACCCAGGCCATGCTCAGCTTTATGGCTACGTTTGAGATTTTGAACTTTATCTCTAGAGAAGTGGCAAGTCATTGGCGGACTTTATATATGGGAAGTTACATGAGCATATTGGTGTTTTTAAGATCACTTTGGCTGCTTTATGGAAAATGAATTCAGTATTAGAGGGCGTGGTAGGCGTAGTGGCCTCCCAGAGAGATCCACATCCTTATTCCCAGAGTCTGTGAATAAATAGCTAATCAACTGGCCTTATGATAGGGAGATTATTTTGAATTATCAGGGGGAGAGAGGGAGGCAGAATTCAAAGTAACAAGGGTCCTTAAAAGTGAATATAGGGGCAAAAGAAGTGGTCAAAGAGATACAACTGGTTTGGGAGATGAAGGAAGGCAGTCACAAGCCCAGGTGTGTGTATGGCTTCTAGAAGCTCAAAAGCCATGGAAATAGATTCTCTTTTATAGCCTTCCAAAGGAAATTAAACCTACCTTGATTTTAACCCATTGAAACCCATATAAAACTTATTCAGAAATGTAAGAAAATAAATTGGTGTTATTTTAAGCCACTAAATCTGTGATAATTTGTTTTAGCAGCAATAGAAAACTAATACAGAGGGGCATAAGGGGCTGTGGGAAGACTAATTGGGAGGCTATTGTGTAGTCTAGGGTAGAGAGAAAGATGACTTAGGCTAAGTGGAGAGTAGCAGGGAGAGAGAGGTAGACCACACCTCAGGCCACACCTTGGATTACAAGTACAGGCAGCCAGGAAGAATGAGATGTTTTCACTGAATTCAGGGAGTTGGAAAAGGGAATGATATATGGAGGATATCAAGAGTTTGGTTTTGAACCCACTAAGTTTAATGTGCCCATGAGGTATCATGTAATAAAGTCAGGGAGGCAGTTGGATTGAGAAGGCTGGGCCAGAAATTGAAGTCTAGGCCTCAGCATCTGTAGATGGCCTTTAAAATTGTGACTAGATGAAAGCCCTAGGACAGTGTTTTTCAAACTTTCAGAACCCATGCAGACCACTGATTTTTAAATAATAAAGCAATATTTTTTAAATTCATGTTTTTTTCTCAGTGAAAAGGGTGAGTTTTCAAAATAGCCTCTTACAAAGTATTTGTGTCTAATTTGATGACAGATTGTTTGAGATGTGGGCTTAGACCCAGACACTTTTATTTTTTTTTTTTTACCCTATATTTCTACTAAATTAGGAAATAACCATGCCACAATTATAAATTTTCAAGAGTTGCAACTTGTATTTGCTGGCTCTTTCAGGTGTTTTGGAATACGTGTATGAAGATCAAACACAGACTGAGAAATTATGGGACGATTTCTCCCTGAAGACTATTTCTAGTGCTCTTTCAGTTGCCAGATTGACAAGCTTATAATATTAAAACAACTATAGGGATGAATCTTTCAACCAGCCTGAATGTTGGAAGATAGGAGCAAGTGGATTCTTAAGTCAATTGACTACTTCAGTCTCCAGGAAGTATCTTCTCCTGTTTTGTTGTAACATTTAGATGTGTTCCTTATGTATCCACAATAGTGTAATCAGTCTCATTCTCTTATGAGTGAAGAAACCATCAGGTTTGGGGAAGTAATCACATTCTAGCCATTGAACCATTTGGACCATAGTTTGGTTACTAAAAAATCTAGTGTTTTATCCACAGCATTAACCTTTTCACTGCAAGCAATGCCTATAGGTGCTCAATAACCTGGTTGCTTGGTGCAAATGATATCTATAGGTGTTGTTCATTTGGCAAACAAAGACTGCACAACACATATTACTATTATGTTACCTGACTTGTGTCTATATAAGTATCAATCATAGCTTTGTTCTCAATATTTTTCACAGTTGTGCCTGAAATAATTTGTAAAAATAGTGGATTCTTACGGGAGTATATATAATATGGAGTATGATAAATTTGAAGAGTTGTCAAGTTCAGAAGACCTGATCATTCTTGGAGAATTTGGATACAGAGGTAGCTTTAAAAATACTTCTCACACACACAAGAAACATTAACTGTCAAGTACATCAGAATCTGATTTGTAAAACAAAAATGTAGAACCTATTTCAAATTTAAAAGAAGTCAAATCCTTGCCAACCTCAATGGAGAGAAGACAGTTTGAGTCTAAAAATGCACAATTTTCATGCCAATATATCAGGAATAAAAGCCATTATTCATAACAAATTATGAATTTTAGAAGTAGTCCAACTGTTCTCAGAACATCTGGTTAATCATATTGTACCAAAAACCCAATAATTATTATATTTCAAAAATCAAAAAAATAGTAAGTGTTCATGATTGAATGCATGGGAAAACACAACAACTGATGAGGTTTATTGATTTTTTGCCATATCAATTTTGATGCCCACAGAGTAAAAAAATTATTTCTGGATGAATATTAGTCAACTGATAGAGTAATACAAACAGAAAGCTTTGTAAAAATCATGAAAAAGAACTGATATTTCTTACTGTTACAAATGTTGCATTTTCATGATAATGAACAAACAGCAAACAAGGATCCACTAAAAACACATCATGTTGTAAATAGACCACAAGATTCCTTTTCACAGTCATTTTATCCTTTTCAACATACATGTATTGATGAAAGTCTGTTATATTCCCTCAAAGAGAAGTAGATTTGGGGGTAAAATCTTTTGTTCTATGTGACTGCGAAACTGGATACATTCAAGATTTTATTGTTTATTGGGGGTCACATATGGACATAGAAGATTATGAAAATTTTGCTGAAATTGTCAAATTGGGGAATATTGTTATGACACTGCTGAAACCATATCTATAAAAAGGTCATATTCTGGTCACCAATAACTGGTATACAAGGTCCATCATTACATTTGCTTCTACATAATAATAAAACAAATGAATTTGGAATTTTTGCAAAATTAGGTACAGAATGTCCCACGTGGCTAATAAATTACATAGATGTGAACTAATATATAGATCTATAGATCCATTATTAGCATTAGAATGGATGGACAAAAGAGAGGTTTTAACGTCTATCAACCTATTATTCTGCTCATTTTTATTTATATTTATTTATTTATTTTGAGACAGAGTCTTACTTTGTCATCCTCATTAGATTGCCGTGGCTTCATAGTTCACAGTAACCTCAAACTCTTGAGCTCAATTGATCCTCTTGTCTCAGTCTCCCGAGTAGCTGGGACTACAGGCACCTGCCACAACACCCAGCTATTTTTTAGAGATGGAGGTCTTGCACTTGCTCAGGCTGGTCTCAAACTTGTGAACTTAGCAATCTACCCACCTCCCTCTCCTCCTCATAGGCATGAGCCACTGCACCTGGCCCTCATTCTGCTTATTTAGTAGAAATGAAAAAAATATGCTGTAAAACAGGAAGACCAATAATGAAGCCAAGTGTTACACCAGATTATAATTATTTGATCTTAAATTCCATAAATACTATACAGAAGACGTTAAAGTACATACAAAAACATTTTTTTCCACATGCTTGATTTATCAGTTTATAATGCTATAAAAGTACACCCAATGAAAATTTCACATACACCTAATTAGAGTGTAACTTTTTAAAAAATATCTGGTTGACAAGTAACTGTAGAGGAAGAAGTGTTTCTGGTAATAGTCCATTCCATCTCACAGATAGGAATTTTCTGTCAAAGTATAGCAGTCTAACAGGAATATGGCAGAATACCCGCCAGAGATGTGTTGTTTGCATAAAACATAAAAAGTAAATCAAAACATGGTATCAATGCATACATTGTAATGTTGGATTGTGCATTGAACTGTGTTTTGAATTGCACTATACAAAAAAGGATTATTAAATTTTTATTGATACGGCAAAGTTTTATTTCATGTTAGTTTTTTTTGTTTGCATATTACTTTTTTTACAAATCTATAAAATATTGAAACTGAAACCAACTTGGGTTATTTTGATGCGTAGAAAGCCAAAGAATATCCAGTACTGTGCTGTGTATTGTAACAATTGTTAGGATCACTGCACACCTCAATTTTGGCCTGTTTTGTTTCTGACTGTCCTGTAGTCAAAGAGTTTCAAAGCAGGGCATTTTAGCCTTGAAGTAGGAGGTTTAGATAATTTAAAATTTTAAATACATATCTGCTATGCCCCGTTTAATCAGACCTCTGAAAAACAGGATTATTGATATCAGCATCATGAAAAAAATGACACTTATTTCATCCTTCATTTCAGAAACGTGTTGGTGCTTTTTTCCTTGGTAGCCAGAAAACTTGAGTGGGAAGAGTAATCTTGCAAATACTGCTGTTTCTTTTTTTTTTTTTTGAGACAGAGCCTCAAGCTGTCCCCCTGGGTAGAGTGCTGTGGCTTTACAGCTCACAGCAACCTCCAACTCCTGGGCTCAAGCGAGTCTCCTGCCTCTGCCTCCCAAGTAGCTGGGACCACAGGCGCCCGCCACAAGGCCTGGCCATTTTTTTTTGGTTGCAGCCATCGTTGTTTGGCGGGTCCGGGCTGGATTCGAACCCGCCACCTTAGGTGTATGTGGCTGGCTCCTTAGCCACTTGAGCCACAGGCGCCGAGCCGCTGCTGTTTCTTTTCACAGCATCTGATAGAACATTCTCTCAGTAGTCAAGATTTGATGATACTCAATTTCTATTTTTTTTTTAACAATTATAATCAGGAAGCATATTGTTGACTCCTTACTGTTCCATACATTTAAAGAATCTCGTAGTAATATAGCAGCATCTTTTGTTGCTATTTGTATAGTTCATACTCTTTCAGTTTTGAATGTGTTGTACCTTTTCTCAGCTTATGTCACAACTCACAAAAGTGTCATTGTCTAAATAAAAACTGCCATCCCTTATACTGTGAGTTTTCACTGATAAGCAGAACAAAAAGTTGTTGAGTGTTTTTACCTTATCACATGCTATATACTGATTTCTAATTTCTCCCAGAAAAAAGTAGTTTGTCCAATTTTGTATAACAAAATATATGCTGAAATACTCATGTGATAGTAATTGCTTTTCTATATTATATGCCACTGACAATACCTATCACAGAATCATTAATAAAGAAATTTGTCAATAGCTAGTTTTTTCTCAGGCATTAAAATTGGCATTAAATTTGAATTGACAAGCTTCTCAGTGATATCAACAGAGGGATACTTCTCTTGGTCTCTTCTCTATCTTTATCAACAAAGTAAATGGATTTTGGTTTTTGTGTAAAAATGATCTTAAAGTTTACTTGGTTTTACACTGCCATTTTTGGTGAATGCTAAATGTTGCTGATAAGAAAGTTTACTTGGTTTTATACTTCCAGTTTTAGTGAATGCTAAATGTGGCTGATAAGAACTGACCAACATAATGGGGTATTCTAGTGAGTGGCAACTTTAAAGAAAATAAAATAATTCTCATGAAAATCTTCATTAATCTTACATTTCCACTTTAAAAAATGTATGCAAACAAATTTATTTCACTACCTTTGCCACTGAAGATGCCTGTGAGGACCATGTTTTGAGGATACTGAGAGAAGCGAAGAGGGGCTAGGACTGAGCCAGGAGAAGCTCTAAAAGGTACCAACTGAGTAGAAGTCAAGGTACAAAAGATATGGAGAATTTGTGGGCTCACAAATTCTGAAATGTACCTTACCATTCACTTAATTAACAGATTAACATATCACTCACAGAGATGGTCTGAAGAGTCTGATGTGGTAGAAACCAAGAGAAGAGCAATTCAGAACAGGGTGAACTGAAACGTTACTGAGGGATAAATAAAATGAGGATTGAAAATACATGGAATTTAGTAACAGCAAGCTCATTAGAGATCCTGGCAAGTGGTTTTTTGTTGTTGTTTGTTTTTTTTCTTTATGTGATGGTGAGGTAAGAAGGGTTGAGTTACAAACTAGACAAGTTAAATTGAATTGAGTATTATAGTACATTGAAAGCAAAAAAATAAACATAACCTGTGGACAATAAATTATATTTAAGTCACCAAAAGAAATTAAGTGGAATCCTAAAAGCGCTTAAGCTGGAAGAAGATAGAAAAGGATAAAAGGGGGAACAAAGAACAGGTGGGACCTAAGAGGAAGAAAAACCAAATAGCAAAGATACAAACTCAAAACCTAACTCTATCAGTAATCATATGGCATGTAAATGCTCCAAATACCCCAATTAAAAGACAGAGATTGTCAGTTTGTATTGAAAGAATAAGACCCAAATACATGTTTTATGTAAGAAATACACTTTGAATATATATCATAAATAGGATAAAATGAAATAGAGACAAGGGACACTATCCTTGTCAAGAGCAAGTGTGAGTGGTATGTTAATTAGGTTAATGGTAAGGTAAATTTCAAATAATGATATCATCATGGATAAAGAATATCATTTCCTGATGATAAAGAGGCCACTTATTCAGAAACAGTCCTAAACATATACACATCTAATAATAAAGCTTCAAAATACATGAAGCAAAACTAATACAATAGCATAAGAAATACAAAGACACCCCCCCCCCAGTTATACCTTTAATTTTCAATAGTTCTCTCTCAGTAATTGATGGAATAAGTAGATAGGAAATGAACAATGATATAGAAGCATTGAACAACACTATCAGTCCACTTGACCTATTTGACATTTGTGGAACACTCCATCCAGCAATAGCCGAATACGTTTTTTCAGTTATACAAAGAATATAAAACAACATAAACCATATTCTGGATTATAAAACATGTCTTAAGACATTTAAAAGAGTTCAAGTCATAGGATATGGTTTCTGAGCAATAAAATGGAATTAATTTAGAAATCAGTAACAGAAAGGTATCTGTAAAATTTCCAAGTATTTGGCTCAGCGCCTATGGCTCAAGTGGCTAAGGTGCCAGCCACATACACCTAAGGTGGCAGGTTCAAATCCAGCCCGGGCCCCCCAAAACAACAATGACGGCTGCAACCAAAAAATAGCCGGGCATTGTGGCGGGCGCCTGTGGTCCCAGCTACTTGGGAGGCTGAGGCAGGAGACTCGCTTGAGCCCAGGAGTTGGAGGTGGTTGTGAGCTGTGATGCCACAGCACTCTACCCAGGGGGACAGCTTGAGGCTCTGTCTCAAAAAAAAAAAAAAAATTTCCAAGTATTTGGCAAATAAGTAACATGTTAAGATAGCCCATGGGGCAAATAAAAAGAAAATAGAAAGTATGAAAACACAACATTTCAAATCTGTAGGATGCTGCTAAAGCAGTACTTAGAGGGAAATGTGTAACTAAATTAATGCCTACGTTGGAAAAGAAATGCCACAAATCGATTACCGTAGCTTTTTTAAAAAAAGAAACTAAAGAAAGAACAAGTTAAACTTAAGCAAGAGCAAGAAAATAAAGGTTGGAGTGGAAATCACTGCAACAACAGAGAAAAATCAGCAAAACCAAAAGATAGTTCTTTGAGAACATCAATACAACTGATAAGCTTCTAGACAGACTAGGAGAAAAAGAGAGAAGATACAATGTACCAATATTGAGAATGAGAGTGACGTCACTACACAGTCTAAAGACATTAAAAGAATAATACGGGAATGTTATAAGCAACTATATGTTAACAGAACAACTTAGATGAAATGGACATACTCCTAGGGAGACACAACTACCAAAACATACTCCAGAAGAACTAAATAACATGAATAGCTCAGTATCTGGTAAAGAATTTGAATTTGTAGGAAGAGGAATCTATAACAAAATCCAGGACCAGATGTTTTCACTGGTGAATTCCACCAAATGAATGTTCATAAGGAAGAAATAATGCTAATTAACACAAAGTTTCAGACAATTGAAGAGATAAGACTTCACAACCCATTCTATGAGACTTATCATTGTCCTCATATCAAAACCATTGTAGAATACTACAGACCAATATTTCGGATGAACATGAATGCAAAAATTCTAAATAGAATTATAGCAAATTGAAACTAACAATACGTAAAAGGATGAGTACATCATGACAGGTGTTCATTCCAAGAATACAAGGTCACTAATATTTGAGCAGTGATAAGTGTAATTTGCCATATAAACTAAAATGAAAACACATGTGATCATTTCAATACATTCAGAAAAAGCATTTGATGAAGTACATTCCTGATTTTTTTTTGAGATAGAGTCACTTTGTTGCCCTCAATAGAGTGCTATAGCATCACAGCTCACAGCAATCTCAAACTCTTAGGCTCAAGCAATTCTCTTGCCTCAGCCTCCCTTGTAGCTGGGACTGTAGGCACCTGCCACAATGCCTAGCAATTTTTTTGTTGTTGTTGTTTGTTTGTTTAGCAGGCTGTGGCCGGGTTTGATGACCATAGCTTTGGTAACAATAGTTTGATAACTGGCCCTGATGCAGGTGGCCAGTGCCCTAACCACTGAGCTACAGGCGCCGAGCCCCTGATTAAAATTTTTAACCACTTTAGAAGAGAACTTGGTCAACCTGATGAGACTATGTGGAAGGTAGTTAACACAGCTGGCTAAAGTTTCTCAAATTCTGCACGTTCCTAAGACAAGCTTAGGAACTTCCATGACTGTCCTTTGCTCACATTCAAGGAACTAAGCTGTTAAAATGTTTTTGTTTAATAAGAGTGTATTTACATGTCTGAGGCCTTGAGCCATGCTGGACCAGTTTGTTTAAATAGTTTATACTAACAATTTGATTTCTGGAGAATATCTGCCTTCCCTCTGGGAATCTGGGGCTTCAGTAGCAGGGCAGTTACATAGGTGCCAAATGCTTATGTGACTGATTCCCAGTAAAAATTCTGGACACTTAACATCAGGTGCACTTCCTTGGTTAGTAATACTTTGTATATGTTTTCACACAGTTGCTTGAGAGAATTAAGTATGTGCTACCTAACTACATTAGAAACGGACACTTGGAAACTTGTACTTGGTTTCTTCCAGACTTCACCCAATATGCTATTTTCCTTTGCTGATTTTACTCTGTATGCTTTCATTGTAATAAATAACTGTGAGTGGAACAACTTTTGAGTCCTGTGAATCCTTCTAGCAAATCATCTGTGTCTTTGGAACTGCTGACACAAGGGTCATCTATAAAACATCTATATTATATGTTGTCAACTTAATGGTGAAAGACTGACTACTTTCTTCATAAGATCAGGAACAAGGCAATGATGCCCATTCTTTATTCAGTATTATATTGGAGGTTCTAATGAATGAAAAAAGGCAAGAAAAAGAAATAACAGACATCTGGATGTTAGAAGAAAGAAGTAAAGCTCTCAGTTTAGATGATATGATGCTTATATAGAAAATCTGATGGAATCTTTGAAAATCTAGAATAAATTGGTAATATTACTAGATACAGTATTCATAGGCAAAAATCAATGTATCTCTGTATACTAGCAACATACAACCAGAAACTGATAAGCAATTCCATTTACAATAGTGTCAAAAATATGAAATACTCAGACATGAATCTTGCATAAAACATGTGCAAGGTATATGCACTGAAAACTACCAGACATCACTGAAAAAGTTGAACAAGACCTAAAGTCAAGAGATAGACTACATTCATGCGTTGGAATACTCAATTTTGTTAAGATGTCAATTCTCTCCAAATAGATTGATTGATACAATACAGTCCGAATCAAAATTTAAAGGACCTGGAATATCCAAAGTAATTCTGAAAAAGAACAAATTTGGAGAGCTAACACTACCTGATTTAAAGATTCAGTATGAAACTATAACAATTAAAACTGTAGTATTGGCATCAAGACAGAAATTAATTAATGGAGTAGAATACAGTGCAAACATACAGATAACTAATTTTTTTTCTTTTTTACTGTAAATAACATTCAGTGGGAAAGGATAGTTTTCACCCTTTGACTGCAGAACACTCAGAAACAAAACATGCCAGTTGAGGCATGCAGCAATCACAACTGTTAGGATACACAGTACACTACTAAACATTATTTGGTTTCTTTTTAATCAAAATAATTTATGCAAGTTGGCTGCAGTTCCTACTATTTGTGCAGATTATTTCAGGCACAACTGTAAAATATTGAAAGTAAAGGAGTCAGATAGCATAACAGTTAACATGTGTCCTCAAGTTTTTGTTTGCAAAATGAGCAACACCTACAAGTGTCTTTTGCACCAAAGGAGCATCTTGTATTGAAAGTCCAAAGGCATCATTCGTGTCAAAAGAACATCTTGTTTGAATGCCTATAGACATTGTTTGCAGTCAAAAGGTTAACAAATGGTGCTGGAACAATTGGGTACCCATATGTCAAAAAAAAAAAAAAAAACCTTTATATACCATATTTTCCACCATATAAAAATGGTGGGCCATATACCTAAGTGCAACACCCAGTTCTATAAATTTCCAGGAGAAAACAGGAGAGAAATCATTGTTACATTAGCTAGGCAAAGATTTTGTAAGCTATGATACTAGAAGCTGATCAATAAAACAATAATGGACTTTATCAAAATTAAAACTTCCGAGGTTCAAAACATAACTCTTAGGAGAATAAAAAGATAAGCCACCGACTGGAAAACGTATTTATAAAGCATGTATTTGGTAAGTGACTCGTACCTAAAGTTTATTAACTTTCAAGTCTCAAGGAAGACAATCCAAGTTTTTAAAATGAGCTAAGGGTTTGAACAGACACTACCCCAAAGAAAACAAGCAGATGGAAAATATGGTCATTACACAAGTTTTGAGATACATAAAAGTCAAGAAATGTAAAATCCACACAGATGGAAACGAAGCTCTCCCATCAGCACCAATAAACTCAGCACATTGAAACTTGCATCTGTGATCAGAAAGTACATTGTTGCCTGTTTCTTGGAAGTGAAATGATGGACCATAACACAGTCTATCTTAAAACTCTGGTCGTGACCTAAATAAGTACATGAAAAGATGTTCAGCATCATTAATTGTTAGGGAAATATGAATTAAAACTTAATCCTACACATCTATCCAATTAGCAAAAATTTTAAATGACCCTAATTCCATTCATGACTTAGTCATCTCCCAAGGGCTGTACCTCCAAATACCACATTGAGGGTTAGAGTTTCAGCATATGAATTATATGAATTTGAGGGAGGGCACAAACATTCAGTCTACAGTCTTTTGCCCCTGTCCCTTCCCTCACTCATGCCCTTACATGCAAAATGTATTTATTTCATACCAATCAGTCCAAAAGTCTTATCTCATATCAGGGTCAACTTAATATCTCATCTAAATATCTAAAATCAAATATTGGTGAGACTCAAGATATGATTCATCTTGAAGCAAATTCTCTAGGTGTGACCTTGTGAAACCAAACATGTTATGCGCTTCCAAAATACAATGGTGGAATAGGCATAATATAGATATTCCTATTTCAAAAGGGAGAAAAAGTAAGAAGAGGGTGACAAGTCCCAGGCAAGTTCCATGAGATCTTAAGGGCAAAATGTAATCCTTTTTGGCTTAATGCTCTGCCTTCTAGACCCAGTGGGATGGAGATACTGTCTTCTAGATACATTGAGGGGGTTGTTGTGGTCTCATCTCCAGGTTTCTGAGCAGTCTTACACTTATGGGCCATCTGGCCTGTTGAAACAAGGCATGGTCCCTTTTGAACCAAAGAGGTAGCCTTGATGATCTATGAATAGATCTATGGTCTATGTCATTCTTCTATTGTATTTAAGATTAGCATATACTTGGAGCTGAGTATCTCTATGGTACCTTCCCCAAAAATTCAAAAAGTCCCAACAGCCTTCATTCCTTCCTATCCACTTTTTCTTCAGTTCAAACTGTCAGTGATTGGTGGAGTGGTTGATTAAGTCCATGGTTCATACTCGTACTAACCTGATCAAATGGTCACTTGGCCACACCCTTAGTAATGTTTCCTAAACAGACTTTTCTCATTCTTTTCAATATGCATAAATTGCGAATTTTCTAACTTTTTAAAATACTGTTTCTTTTTTGCTTAACAATTTATTAATTCATGTCATTATTTCTCTCTTCATGAATATCAGTATAAGTGGTTAGGAGAAGCCAGGCTACTCCTTCAATGCTTTGTTTAGAGATTCCTCAAACATATAATCCAGTTTCATTACTTGTAGGATCTATGTTCCACAAAACACTAGAATATGAACAATTCAGCCAAATTTTTTGCCAACAAGGATTGTCTTTTTCCACTAATATGTTCCTTATTTCTATCTCAGCCTTCATCAGAATGACTGTTCTTGTTTATATTTCTACCAATGCTTTGTTCAGGATTAGTTTATTTTGCTGTGTATAATGCATGTTTATGTTTTGACCCAAACTTCAAGGGAAATAAACCCCTTGAGAAAGTGGCCAGCTTTCAATCGGGAGAGAAATCTGGGCAGGGCTACTGCGCACCTGGTAAACATGCAGATCGCACCTGTCCTCTTGCAGCCTTCCATTCTGAGAAGGCTGCCCCTACCCCCTCTTCTCAGAGCCACACTGGGGCTGCAGCCGAGACAGCCATACAGATGGCCAGCAGGCCAGGAGCTGCTAAGGCTGCTCGGCAGAGGCCTGCCTCACCAGCCCTGCCACTGCCTCCTTACTCATTTTGGTGTTAAGTAGAGGCCAGTCTGGCCCACTCCCACCAGATTGCAGATTCCCCAAACTGGAGCCCCATGTGCCCAGTGGGCTCAGGAGGGAGGGTGCAGTAGCCCCAGGAGGCCTGCTAGGCTCCCCCTGTCCTGAGCTGTACTACCCATGTATAATGTTCATCCTTGTTTTTCCCTCAAAAATTTGAGCAAAAAGTGCACATTATGGGCGGCACCTGTGGCTCAAAGGAGCAAGGCACCCGCCCCATATGCCAGAGGTGGCGGGTTCAAACCCAGCCCCTGCCAAAAACTGCAAAAAAAAGTGCACATTATACACAGCACAGTATGGTATTTAGGTATTCTCTAAGAAGACTGAGGCTTTCTCTACAGCTCTCCTCTTTCTGGTCTCTCACTAAAATTGCCCTTAATTATCCATTTACGGTAATGTAGGATTTTCCTAGCATACACTTCAAAACTCTTCGGGTTCCAAAGCCACTTCCACATTTTTAGGTATTTTTCATAGCAGCATCTTACTTTTGAAACCAATTTCTGTCTAAATTCATTCAGGCCTTATCCATTCAGGTCTAATGAAATACCATAGGCTAGGTGGCTTATAAACAACAGATTTTTTTTACAGTACTAGAGGCTGGAAAATCTAAGATAAAGGCTCACACAGATTTAATGTCTAATGAGGGTTTGCTTATAGATGGCCATCTT
>NW_003852499.1:4779629-4790181 GCF_000181295.1 Otolemur garnettii
TGGCCATCTTCTTAATGTGTCCTTACATAGTGGATGGGACAGAGATGCAATTCTGGGGTCTTTTATTAAGAATTACAGGGCGAGCATCCCTAATCCAAAATCCAAAATGATCCAAAATCCTCAACATTCTGAGTGTCAACATGACACTCAAAGGAAAGCTTATTAGAGGATTTCTAATTTTTTATGATCATTATTCAAATGACATATTTTTTCCTCCTTTTTTTTCAAATGACATATTTTTTCCACCTATTTGTATCTAGTTGAATCTAAAGTATATTTCTGTGGACAACATATAGTTGGATTTTTAAAAAAATCTAACTTGAAATTTTATTTTTGATTGGATTGATTAATTCACTCGCTTTTAATACTATTTTAATATGTTTCCTCCAGAGTGATCTTCATTATCAGTAGTTTTGTCTTAGAAGTCTGTCTTTGATTTAATAAATCGACATGATTTCTTACTGTGGTGTGAGTCCTTCAGTCAGCCCATCCCACGTTTTCATAGTGTTGTCTCTGGGTACATTTTCTACAGTGTTAACATCATCATCACTATTGTCATAATCACCTTAATTCAGAACCATTTCAGCTGTTGTGCAATTGGTCAATAAATGAACAACTGGAGCTTGTTATTGATGTTAAAAACTTCTTTGATATCCATTTCTTCCAGCTTACTAGTGGACTCTGAAGGTATATGTTTTGCTTTTGTAAGGAGATCATACATCATTTTTTCTCATTTGACATACAGTTCCTTCAAAGTCACTGAAGATAGTCACTGGCCAGATGTTGTACCAGACATGCACAATTGTATTTTTATTCACCGTATTCCAAGTGTCGGCAGAAGCACATATGACATCTTTCATGCTAAACTCCTTTTGAAAACCACACCCATGACTCTGGTTCACTGCTGCTAGCATACTATTCAAGGAAATTCATTACTTTGAAGAGAACTTATCTTTCTGTTTCTTCAGGGCATGTATGGTGGTTATTCTGACACTATACTCTTCTGTAAAATGTTTCACACTTACACCTCTATGCAGTTTCTCCAGCAGTTTGACTGTTCTAAAGATAAACATAAGCAGCATAAATGCTTCTTTTTTACCACAGAGCAGAGAATAAACAAAAAACACAGTAATGCTTGCAGGTCTTGGGGGAACTGTCATTGGCATGTCTGGCCCCCACACATGCCATTTTATTAAAATTAGCCTTCGCTTACATGGGGGAATCTGGGCATGTGTCAGGAAAAGATGTATTACAGCTGAAGGAGGCTGGGAAGGCCCTTTTTTCCTGGGATAAACTGTGTGTTATGCTTCTTCATTTTAACTGAAGTACTTCCTAGGAGGTTAGGTATGGAATTTTCAATTTGTGGTATTAATGTCAGCACTCAAACATTTTGATTTAGGAACATTTCTGATTTCAAATCTTTGGATTAGGGGTACTCAATCTGTACTGCTACATATATGATGTCTATATATGTACAAACCCAACAATACATTTTTATTATATTTACTTCATATAATCTTTTTTAAAGGAAGCTGATAGAAGAAAGGAGAGCAAACAAATACAAATTTGTTATATGTTTGCTATGTTAACCTTCTTATTTACCCTTTCTGGTTCTCTTTTCCTCATTTGGATTTGAGTTACTATCTGATGTCATTTCCTTACTCTAATACAGTTTTGTTCTCACCTACCTCCTTAGTGCTGCTATTGTCAAATGTATTACCATTCTGTATGTTATAGGCCTAGTGATAAATTTAAACACATTGTTTTTAAAATTGATACATAATAAATGTGCATATTTTCTGGACATATGTGATAATTTATATGGGTACAGATCAAATTAGAATAATGGTGATACTTATCACTGTGTTTTTAAAATTGATACATAATAGATGTATGTATTTTCTGGACATATGTGATAATACATTTATATGTGTACAGATCAAATTAGAGCAATAGTGATAACTTGAATATTTGTTGTTATGGTAGAAACATTAGAATTATTTCCTTCTAGCTGTTTTGGAATATATAGTTGATTGTTGTAACCCTACTTATCTATAGAACACTAAGTCTTATTTCTTCTATCTTACTGTGTATTTGTAACCTTTAATCAACTTCTCCTAATGCTCCCCTCATTCAACCATTCTCAGCCCCTGGTAATTACCAGTCTACTTTATATCTTTATGAGTTCCGCATTTTTAGATTCCACATATGAGAACTTGAGATTTGTGTCTTTGTGTATCACTTAACATGATAACCTCCAGTTTCATCCATGTTACTGGGAGTTTTTTTATGGCTGAATATAATATGGCTTGGACACTTCGGGTGATTCCATATCATTGCTAGTGTGAATTGTGCTGTAATGAACATGGGAGTGTAGATTATCTCTTTGATAAATTGATTCCCTTTCTTTTGGATGTATACCCAGTAGTAAAATTGCTAGATCATGTGGTAATTCTATTTTTAGTTTTAGAGGAAGCTCCATACAGTTTTGCACAGTGACTGTATGCTCTTATCAAGATATGAGGGTTCCCCTTACTCTACATCCTTGCTAACATCTGTTCGTCACTGCCCTTTTGATAACGGCCATTTTAACTGGGGTGACATGATATCTCACTGTGGTTTTAATTTGCATTTCTCTGATAACTAGTGATGTTGAGCACTTTCTCATAGACCTGTTGGCCATTTGTATGTCTTTTGAGAAATGTCTATTCAGGTATTTTGTCAACTTTTAAAATCGAAGTACCTGTTTGTTTGCTTGTTTGTTTGTTTGTTTTCTTTTCTTTTTCTTTCCTTTTTTTTTTTTTTCTTTTTGGCTTGAGTTGTTTGAGCTCCTTATATAAATTCCTTGTCAGATGGGTAGATTGAAATAACTGTATTTTCTTCCATTCTGTGAGTTTTCTTCACTTTGTTGATTATTTCCTTTGCTGTGCAGAAGCTTTTTAGCTTGATGTAATCTTGATTGCCTATTTTTGCTTTGGTTGCCTGTACTTGTGAGGTTTTATACAAAAAAAAAAAAAAAAATGAAAAAATGTTTTCAAGTCTTCCCCTTACCCTACTCTGATCACTGTGAGTGGATACAGCCTAGCGCTTTTACACACCCTTTGCAACTCCAGGAGTTGATCTCATGGGCTCTTGTTGATTATCTTCGGTTCTCTATGCTAAACTTCTGCCTGCTATGCCTTTCTGCTTGTACTAGAACTTCTAGTCTTCCTTAATTGTTTTTCATCAAGATCTCCACTGTTTTCAGTAGTGCCCATAGGGTTCTCTACTCTGTGTTCCAGATAAAATCAGTGCTCTCAGGCACAGATGTGGAGTTCCTTGCCCTTATGACCTCCCTTTTCCCTGGAGCAGAATCCCTGTGCTTCTGCACCTGGAGCTGGGGGTGGGACCCTTTTCTCCCCAGATTGACACCCACTCTTTGAGCGGGCACTGGGGTAGTGGTAACAGACCCTGGTCTTCTTGGTTCATTGCTCCTGGCATGAACTTTATACTCTGGAAGCAAAAAGGTGGTGACAATCAGGGCTCAGTATTCTCAGCCTGCTGGTCCTGCAATAGACCTTTTACCATTCGAGTGGGGCATGAATACATGCAGGAAAATGGGTCCTATGTCATCTACCCAGAATAGAGCTTCTGTAATACTGAGCAGATGGGATGTGAAACACCAGAAGCCTGTCCTTTCCAGGGTAAAACTAGCCACAGTTTGGGAGATGGAGGAAGAGGGATCCCCCTTTTAGGGGGCTGCACACACCAGAGGGAGAGATTCTGTAACACAGAGCTGGTGGAATGGGATAATACTACAGATTGTGATTCAAATGCCATAGATTCTCACCTGTTTTGAGATTTAGTGAATTTGCTTGAATGAATGTTTCCCCATTTACTTTATGTCCTTAGGGCAATTTTTAGAGACTAAGAATTTTTAAAAACATTATTTTAACCAGTTTTTAAGAACTGGTTTTGCTGACAAGAGTGGGTCCACTGGGTTCTTTATCTGTCATTCTGGAAGTTCTGCTCCATTTTTTTTGCTTTTAGAATCAGGTTGTGGACCTTCTTATTAGGACCAAGCGCTAACTGATTGCGCCACTGGAGCTCTAGGTTGTGGACCTTCTTTGTATAGCAGCAAGGAAATTTTATATTACCAAGTATGATTTCTTCAAAGTATTATATTTATACTAAGAAAATAAATTATACTCTGCTATAATAAACTTATCAGAAAACATGCAACCAGTGTGGAAGGCAGCATTATTTTCCTCATGTGGACCAGGATTTTGACTTTAAAATCGTTTCCAAATAGCTTTTCAATTTGAGGATTCAGGCTGACTATTCCCAGAGTTTGTAAATAGCATTGTAGACAGGTTCTACTAGTGTGCCCACTGCACTTGGAAATTTGCAAAATGCTTTCCCACTTTATACTTGCTTTTTTTTTTTCTTTAGCTTTCTTCCCTTCACAGCCTTCTGTGCACCAATTAAAAACAGGAAGAATATGACATTGTGACTGAACTAGTTCATTTATCTAATGTTATTAAATGCCTACTCCCTGACCTATAACTTATGCTTGTTCCTTTTATTACTTATAATTGTGTTATAGCCTGGAGCCATTTTTACTATGATTATAGTATTTCCAAATTATTAATTTAAATTTGACTTAATCTTCAAGCCTGATTATGTAAAATAACCTTTTCTTTGGAGAGAAAATATACTATAGAAAATTATAAGATTTACTTTTATGCAGTG
The DNA here is from genome assembly GCF_000181295.1 of Otolemur garnettii. Lineage (NCBI taxonomy): Eukaryota > Metazoa > Chordata > Mammalia > Primates > Galagidae > Otolemur > Otolemur garnettii. The sequence continues at coordinate 4,784,361 of NW_003852499.1, forward strand.
CATCTTTGAAAGAAACCCAGAGCATCTATGAAGCAAGGCAATTAAATTAAGCCTTAGCTTAATAACCGTCTGTGAAAATGAGGCACTGGGGCTTGGTAACTTGGAGAAGAACTGATGCTCAGAAGGGCTTGGATGTTTCTTTAATCTTCTCTGCACTGCTACCTATGTGATTCCAGATGAAGTAATTAAATACTCTGCTTTGATTTTTTTCCTGACTTTAATTGGAAAATAATGACTTTTGTCTTCCATACATTGGGTTGTAAAGGGAAAAAATAGTATAAACTGACCAAGAATTTCATAAAATTTGAAGTGCTTTAAGAATTTTCAATATAGTATTTCCTGTCTATAGTGCTGTCCTCTCAGAGAGAGGGCTAAATGGGTCTGTCTTGGGTCCTACCCTTAAGCTACTTAAGACAGAAAGTTCTGAAGGACTTTGCTAAAAACGTTTTTATTTAAAGTGGCTTAAAATGAGGTCATAGGTAGAGCACACATGTTGCATATATGCTGTATAAAGACTACTTTTCTATTTTCCATTCCTTTTTCTAATAAAGATAGAATTCATAAGTGAAATATTTATCTTAACTATTAGCTTCAGACTTACTCTTCTGAATTTTTCTGGTTATATTCAGAAGAAAAACTAAATTTCAGTCTCTTTGCTTGCTTTCTCTCTTTCTCTCTCACAGTGAAATGGCCAAATGATGTGTACAGTAATGGAAGGAGGAGGAGTTGTGAATATTTAACTGGACAATTGATCATAAATTTAAAACTATCACCTTTACTATGTAGTTAAAATATATAAGGTAAATAGTGGGTCTTAAACCTGAAGCTCTTGATCCTAGGGTGCTCTATTTTTCTGTTTTTTAATACCAGTTAACTTTAAAATAAAGAAAAAAAGACTGCCCAAAATAATCATAAACATTCCTTGGAGTTTTCAAACATGAGTAAAAAATAGCAAACTTTCTTCATGGAGCGCAAGTACTCGATTTGGTACTTTACTGCATGATCTCATTCATTTGTCACAATAACCCAATGAGAAATCAAGGAGTCTTAATTTTCTATTTTGTGAGGTGAAAACTGTTGCCTAGACAAGGTAATAGAAACTTATACCAGGTTGTACAGCTTCTAGAAATAGAATGGACATTTTACATAATGGAATTAAAAGTATTTCCAAATATTTTCCAAATGAACCTAATATGTACTAAGTACATATTCTTTATAAAAAAAAAATCAAAATGGAGGCAGAGCAAGATGGCAGACTAGAGACAGCACCTTTGCAGCCATGTGTGGTGAGATTGGGAAGAAAAGACTCTGGGCACCTCAGGCTTGTGGGCTCTACCCAGAAACATTCCTTTGGGATACAGGGAGGCAGCTGGAGACTTCAGGACCCCAAGAGGAGAACTAAAGCAGTGGAAAAGCTGCAAGTACCTGCATGCAGGCAGAGGCTGGCCATTTGTGGTGGCAACAGCACCAGTTTGCAGACAGAGAAGGCTTGTCCTGCGGGTTATTTATTTATTTATTTTTGGACCTGGACATTTGGTTGAGTTACCTTGGGAGAGCTTGGATGAGCAAACGAGTGATTTTGAACAGAGCCCAGGGGCTGGGACTGAGCCACCTGGTGAAGGGTGAAGCGGAGCTTTCATTGTTCTGCTGCAGGCCGGATGCAGCCATTGTGGGGAAGCTACCTTGCAGGCTCAGCCTCTGGGTTCCTAGTACCAAGCTGGTTCTGGTGCGCCTGATAAGCAGGGCAGCCACTTCTTGGGAGATCTGAACAACACATGCTTTCCTGGAAAAGCCACTGTGTGGCCAAAGGACAAGGTTTGGAAAGGTCAAGTGGTTTGGAAAGGGCCATTAAGTGGGCTGAGGAGAGGTTCAGTCTCCCAACCCTGCAGGAATTGAGGGCAAAGGAGTCAGAAAGATGGAACCAGATCTCCTTAGCAAGACAGAAGCTTCCAATCTCCATCCTGTACAACTGTATCAGCATTGTGATTAGTATCTCGTACCTGCGAAGATCACCTGTTGCCCAGGTAATATACAGCAAGATATCTATCTATATATATATATATTTTTTTTTTCTTTTGAAATAATTTTTTTTCAACTTCTTTACCCCTAGATTTTTTTTTCATTTTTCTCGTGTAATTATAATTTTTCATTGTTTCCTTCTATAATAATAAGGGTTTCATTTTTACTAGTTTTTTCCCCTGTTATTCATTTTTCCCCCTAGTTTAATCCCTTAAGGATTTTGTTTATTTTGGTTTCATTTATAGTATTTTTGTTTTTCTTCTCTATTTAGTGAAGAAATAGAGTCTTGTATTTTCTCAGGCTGACAAGGAGCTCAAGACCTCAAGGAATTCACCCAACCCAGCCCCCCAGAGGTTGGGATTTGTGGGTGTATGGGTGTGAGTCAGTGCCCTGCTGTACACTACTATTACTCCTATCCCTCTCTTTCTGTTCCTCTCTTCTTTTTGTCAATCTTCTCTTTTACTCCTCCCCCCTTTTCTTTTTCTTTTCTCTTGTTTTATCATTTATCCCTTTTTGATCTTCACTCTTCTCTTCCTTTTGGTCCTATACCAAAAGGACACTTCAATATCTTAGGTCAGAGTCACAGTAACTTAAAGAGGAGGAAGAAGTGGAAGGAAAAAGTAGAGCAAGGAAACTGACATAAAGAAAATACTCATGAGGAAAAAACAGCAGAAAAGTCCTGGCAACATGAAAAACCAGAACAGAGCAACCCCCAGGGGATCATGAGGTAGCCACTGCAGAAAATAGGCATAGATGGCACATTTCTTAAGCTTATTAAACCCATCTATGACAAACCCACAGCCAACATCATACTGAATGGAGTAAAACTGAAAGCTTTTCCACTTAGAACTACAACATGACAAGGATGTCCACTATTGCCACTGTTATTCAACATTGTGCTTGAAGTCCTAGCCAATGCAGTCAGGCAAGAGAAGAATATAAAAGGCATCCAAATGGAGCAGATGAGGTCAAACTCTTGCTCTTTGCTGATGATAGGATCTTATACTTAAAAGACTCCAGAGATTCAATGACAAAACTCCTGGAAGTGATCAGAAAATACGGTAACATCTCAGGGTATAAAATCATTGTCCAGAAATCAGTAGCCTATGTATATGCCAATAACAGCCAATATAAGAAGCAAATCAAGGACATAATTCCCTTCACAGTAGCTTTAAGGAAAATGAAGTACTTAGAAATATACCTAACAAAAAAGGTGAAAGATCTTTTCAAAGAGAATTATGAAACCTTAAGAAGAGAAATTGCAGAAGACACTAACAAGGGAAAGAGCATACCATGCTCTTGCTTAGGAAGAACCAACATTGTCAAAATGTCTATTCTACCCAAAGCAATCTACAGATTCAATGCAATCTCCATCAAAATACAAACATAATATTTTGAAGAACTGGAAAAAATAGTAGTTCGTTTTGTATGGAACCAGAAAAAAAACCCATATAGCTAAGATTATTCTTAGTAATAAAGTTAGAGGCATCACCCCACCAGACTTCAGGCTATGATACAAGTCCATAGTAATCAAAACTGCATGGTATTGGCATGAAAATAGAGACATAGACATAAGGAACAGAATAGAAAACCAAGAGATGAGACCAGTCTCTATTTGCCATCTGATCTTTGATAAACCAAACAAAAGCATCACTTTTGTGATGAGAAAAGTATCACTTTTCAACAAACAGTTCTGGGAAAACTGGATAACCACATCTAAAAGACTGAAACTCAACCCTTACCTTTCACCACTTACAAAAATTGACTCAAGATGGATAAAAGACTTATCTAAGACATGAAACCATAAAAATTCTATAAGAAAGTGCTGGGAAAACTCTTGATGATGTTGGACTGGGTAAAGATTTCATGATAAAGACTTCAGTGGCCATTGCAGTAACAACAAAAATTAACAAATGGAACTTAATTAAGCTGAAAAGCTTCTGCACAGCTAAGGACACAACAAGTAAAGCAAAAAGACAACCTTCAGTATGTAAAAGATATTTGCAGGGTACGAATCTGACAAAGGGTTAATAACTAGAATCTATAGAGAACTCAAATTAATCAACAAAAAAGACCCAACAATTCCATGTCAGTGGGCAAGAGAGACGAATAGAACCTTCTCTAAAGAAGACAGATTAATGGCAAACAAACATGAAAAAATGGTCATCATCCTTAATCATCAGAGAAACATAAATTCAAACTACCCTGAGATATCACCTAACCCCAGTGAGAATGGCCCACAGCACAAAGTCTTAAAACTGCAGATACTGGCGTAGATGTGGAGAGAAGGGAACACTTTTACACTGCTGGTGGGGCTGCAAACTAATACAACCTCTTTGGAAGGAAGAATGGAGATTCCTCAAAGAACTCAAAGTAGACCTTTCATTTGGTCCTGCAATCCCATTACTAGGCATCTACCCAGAAGACAAAAATTCTTTTATCATAAGGACATTTGCAGTAGACTGTTTATCACAGCTCAATTTACAATCACAAAAATGTGGAAGCAGCCTAAATTCCCACCAACCCAAGAATGGATTAACAAGCTGTGGTGTATGTGTAGCATGGAATACTATTCAGCCATTAAAAAAGATGGAAACTTTACATCTTTTGTATTAATTTGGATGGAGATGGACACATTCTTCTTAATAAAGCATCACAAGAATGGAGAAGCAAGAATACAATATACAATACTAATATGAAGGCAGTAGATGAGCTAAGACAAGGTGGGGGTGGAGGTTGGGGAATGAGGGATTGGGGAGATGGGAAGAGGGAAGGAGGATGGGGGGTAACGGTGTATGGCACACCTCTTGAGGGCAGGTCACAATTACAAGAGAGTCTTTACCTAACAAACGCAATCATAATGTAATTTTTTGTACCCTCAATCCCAAACAATAAAAAAAAATCAAAGATATAGCAAATCAAATTTTTAATAAATCACCAATCACTATACAGCATATGTAAACACATATGTGCATGCACACACAACCACACAGAGGTATCTGAAAGTTACATAGTTTATGCAAGGGTCCTCAAACTTTTTAAACAGGGGGCCAGTTCACTGTCCACGGGCCCTGGGACGAGTTGGCTACTAAGCAGGACAGGCAGCGGCAGCAAAAATACTCTGCGGGCAGATAAATGTCCTAGGTGAGCTGCATGTGGCCCCTGGGCCATAGTTTGAGGACGCCTGTATAGCATTGGTTAACCTATGAGATGGTACCAGGAATGGAGGTAATGGTCAAGAGTATTCAGTTTATATGGAATGTTATGATTTTTTTTGCAGGGTGAATGTTTTCATGTATTAATTATTATGCAAATTCTAACTTCATAATTTAAAAACTTTTTTGAATTTTTATTTAAATAGATTTGGGGGTACAAGTTTGGGGGTTTTTTTTTACATTTTCAAAGAGAAGGTTTTTATTTTGTTTTATAATTCATCAAAAGACCCTCACTTGAAGATATATATATATATATATATATTTTAATTTCAGATTAATATGAGGGTACATACATTAGGTTGCATTGTTTGCATTTGTTATGTAAAGTCCAAGCTGTAGTTGAGTCCTTTGCCAAGGAGGTATGCCATATACCCATACATTGTACCTCTTAGGTGGTAACTTAGCAAACCCCTACTCCCTCTTCTTGAATTTAATTATGTTTTTTTCTCATGTGGGCCTATGGTTGTTAATCTACTAGTTTCAATTAAGTATTGAGTACATGGGATGCTTGATTTTCCATTCTTGAGATACTTTACTTGGGAGAATGTTCTCCAAATCATAAATACAAAAATTGTAAAGTCTCCATC
>NW_003852499.1:4790293-4801092 GCF_000181295.1 Otolemur garnettii
AAGTCTCCATCTTTTTTTATGGCAGAACAGTATTCCATGGTGTATATATATATATATATACTACAATTTATTAATCGATTCATGGGTTGATGGGCACTTTGATTGTTTCCACATCTTTGCAATTGTGAATTGAGCTGCTATAAAAACAACTCTCAAAGAGTAAGGACAGGAAGCCAAATACCAGATTAAAATTAATCTTCTTTAACTGGCCTCTTTATTCCCTTTTTAGGGACTTCTGCTTCACTATCATTTCTAACCAAGAATGTTTAAAAATTTTCATAGATAATGTGTACATGAGTTAATTGGTACAGTAAAATTATAAAGCCATGGATAATGATGTATAAGGTACTATACCATGGTGGTTAAGTGTCTAGGCCCTGGAACCAGAATGCCTGAGTTTGAATCTTCACTTCCTCAGTGTATGACTTCTCTGTGCCTTAGTTTTCTCATTTGTAATAGTACTCACCTTATATAGGTTGTTGTGGGCCTAAATGAGTTGTCATCTATACAGCACTTAGAACTGTACTTGATGCTTAATAAGAGCCATATAAAGGTTAATTGTTATTATTTCCATCCTAACACTTAGAAAAAAGGATAACAAATTGTTACAGACTTTTTTCTATGTGTGTGTTTGTATACACACATATTTATAAACACATATATGTACATGGGTAAGTATAGATATACTTTTATTCAAATTGGATTGTACTGTTTCTGTAGCCTTCTTTTGTATTCAACACCATATATTAGTCCATGCCATTAAATGACATAATCAGTGTTTAAAATGTAAATTAGATGCTTTTAGTCCTAACTACTCAAGAAGACATGGATCCTTTTGACCAAATACATGCACATATGATAAAGTTGAAAATTTCTGGGAGCTATATTGAAAAACTTATAAGCTTTATAAGTACTTATAAGTACTTGTTGTTGTTGGTATGGCTTACTTAAATGGTTAATAGGCATTGGTATATCCTACCTAAGATGATGATTATTTGCCTGATTTGTTAAGCAATGATACTCTACTTGTTAAATGTTTTCCTTGGAACCAGTATGGAAGCTTGAATGCTGTTTTTAAAGTGTTACAGTGGGAAAGACACTTGAATACTGTTCTTACAAAGAAGTAAAATGATATATAAAAAGTACATTTATCATTAATAGTATTATTTTTTCCTCCACCTCTTTTTGACTTTTCAGGAGATGTTTCACAAGGCAGAAGAATTCACATCCAAAACAACAGATAGTGAAATGGATGACATGGACACGTCAGACACCCAGTGGGGCTGGTTTTACTTGGCAGAATGTGGGAAGTGGCACATGTTTCAGGTATCTTCTTTTCTTGAATTTCACAGAAGGGATTTAGAGTCACCTAGCATCATCTTGCTGATGTGTATAATGACCATGAAATGCAGAACTTGAGATCAAACCTTAAGGTTTTCTTTTAGCTTTAGTAAAAGAAAAGTTAGAAATTCTTCGAGTCCTTTTCCTTTTCTTTTCCCCAGGTTTTCACATTCATTTATTTAGAAGAAACACTATGTGTTTACTGTGTGTACAGAGGGCCAATATGAATGAGTTGCATGGTATCAGTACATCTGAGCAACTCCAAATTTGATTTGGTGGACAAAGAGAAAGGGAAGAACAAATCCATATTAAACACCTTCTGTACACCAGGTATTATGTTAGGTGTTAGCAGATGTTCAAACTCTGTTTTAAAGTGAAAGAAAGCAAAACTAAAAAAATTAACATAGTTTGTCTAGGGTCACACAGCTACTTTAAACCCATACTCACAAACCTGCACTTTTTTTTTTTAACCAAGCTGTTTAAAGAAGATTTCATTTGAGCCACTTAGAAAGAGTAATTATTGGAAAAATTTGTAAAAATTGTAGTAATCTAGAAGAGGGGACTATACCCAGTTGTTTCTTCACTTGAAATCCTTAAACCACTTTTTATTATCTCCCTGTGTGCTGGGAACTAGAACAGGTGATTAGTAAGTTTCCCTGGTCCCTCTGTTCCCTGTCTCTGTGACCACAGTACCACCTCTGTGGCCAAGTCATTAATGTGAACAGCTCGTAAATGAAACTTTCTGGTTTGTCTTAAAGCCGGATACCAACATTCAGTGTTCAGTTAGCAGTGAAGATATCGAAAAAAGCTTCAAAACAAACCCTTGTGGCTCCATTTCTTTTACTACTTCCAAATTCAGCTACAAGATAGACTTTGCAGGTATGTTTTTTTTCCCTAATAGTTGTGTGTTTTTAGTATATTGATATGATAAAATCTATAGCTCTGAAGATCAGGATTAGTTGAAACATTTGCAAGCAGTAAAGTAAATCCTTTTTGTTATACACAAAAATACCATTATAAAGATTCAGGATTTAAAATCTTCTTAAGCATCATTGTCTTTTATAAAGGCATGTTTATGTGTTTATATATAAATGTACATGAAGATTGTCACGTATTTTGAGTTCATGTAATATTTGTCTTGTAAAGAACACAAAATACTTTCTAACAATTGTATTCATCCCATCAGTCTTATGAAATAGGTAGGAGCCTTTTTATTTATGATCAAACTGAGAGATTAAGTGAGAAAGTCATAGGTAGCTGGTGATAGTTTTAAAACCAAAGTTTAGCTGAATGAACTTTCTCTTGGTGTCTATTTCCTGAATGGACATTGCCTGTGCCATTTTTCTGATTTCCTGGACTCTTTCACAGATTGGCTATCTAATTAGGAAATCAGCTTCACTCTGGATTTCATCTGTGATACAGGAACATGTTTTTAGGTATCCCATAAACAATGTGTTGGGACTCATCACTTCAAGTTTCAGGGTGCTAGCATCAGCTGTTTATTGCTCAGTGGACAATAAGACCCAGATGGGAGGCTTTCTTAATAAAAGTACATTTTGGTTACTCTGCAGCTCAGTACTTTAGCTGTTCTTTCCCAATTTCTGTGAGTAATGTCTTTCTGACAGTGTTAGTAGTGGACTATGGTTGGGTAAGGTAGTGAAACCTTAAGAAATTCCCTTGAATGAGCCAAGACCCAGAAGTAGTAAAAGGGATTAGTCCAGTAAGGGGTTGATGCAACCAAATATCTAATGTTTACTGTCTCACCAAAGTTGATTTTCTTTTTTTTATTTTTTATTATTATTATTATTTTTTTAATTATCAAGTTAAAACCATTAGATTTTTTCTCCCGACTAACCATACCTTTTCTTAAAAAAAATGATATTAGGCAAATAAGCTGCCTTTAAGGGGGTTCTGACACCTGCCCGTCTGCTATAGTCTAGGCTGAAGGTGTCTAGTAGACATTTTTAGTCTTCTATACAGGTGCACATTTTGAGGCAGTACTAAAAGAGAATCAGATACCAGGCTTCACACAGAGAATGAAGTTTGCCAAAGCACTTGGTAGATATCCAGCAAGTCACATGTTGGCTTCCTGTCAAAAATGCAGTTTATTAACAAATATCCTTATCAAAGAACAGGAGTCACATACTCTAATAATTCATGTTTCCCAACCTTTAGTCTATATAATGCTTCTTGTTTCAAAGGTGTAGTAGTAGCATTTCATATGAACAATTTGCAAAGTTATTAGCCCCAACCATTGTACCACTAGCCAACTCAAGTTCTTTCTATAAAAAGGGTGAAAATTAAACTCCAAATGAGATGGTTCAAGAAAATGGTATCATAGGTCTTGTGCTATGTTGAGGTGATCTGCTTCTTCCCTGAACAGTGGTAACCCCAGTGTGTGTAGAGTCCTGGGGAATACAGAAAGGGCAGAGCACACTTTATGATAGCATTAACCTGGGGGGTGGGGGGGTGAACCACTTTATTCTAGAAGGGATTGACATTAGTTAGATGAGGTAAACTGGCCAATATCCTACCCTGAGACTCACTTCTTAACTTTGTGGGAATGAAGAACTAGACCTGGTAAATACTGCCATGACTGAGGCACAAATGAGAGAAGAAAACACCTTTGGTTAATTAGTCTGTTATCATTAGAATCTTTTTATGTATGTATCGAGTCTATCCAGGTTTTCTTTTATGTGTTCTAATTTAAAGACGAGGCAAGAATTTTTGAAATTCTGTGAGTTGTGCAAGTTTTATAATGATAATGCATTTCCTTTATCATTTCCAAAGTTTTTGGAGAAATCAAAGTATATTTTTCTACTTAATAACCCAGCCTGAAGATTTAGTACCACACTTGCTCTCTTTATTACACTCTTAACCTTCCTAAGTTTGCAACACCTCTGTTTTAGTGTAGGTTTCGCCTAAGCGTGACACAGAAAGGAGTAGACCCTGCGTACTGATCAGTGGATGAGTTAGCGTCTTTTGCATCTTTTGGTAGAAGCTTAGATCACACAGTGAAGCTGTGCTTCCCTGGCTAGCACCTTCATGATTCACAGATGTATGATAAAGTACCGGTATCTGTAATATGCTGGGCCTGCCAGGTACTTCAAAAGTTCCATGATTCCTGATTGTCATATAGTGTGGCTACTAATCTTCATGACACTTTATAGTGCAATGTATTATTTCTCTAACTTACTTGATCTTTTGTCTTTGTATACAGAAATGAAGCAAATGAATCTCACCACTGGAAAGCAGCGTTTAATAAAAAGAGCCCCCTTTTCTATCAGTGCTTTCAGGTATTGTAAGAGAGTAGAGGTGAAAAGGGTGGGGTTTTCTTCTCCCTTCTCTTTCTTACTATTTGACATACAAACAGACTGAAGCATTTGGGTAGGTCATATAATGATCTCAGAATTGATCTTTTAAATGTCAAATATCTCTTTTGTTGACAAAATAGCAACATTATTATTTTCTGTAAGTACTTTAATGTTATTCTTGTCCTTTCTCTTTGTATATTGACATTTGTTAATTATTAAGAACAATTTGCTTGATATTAAATAGTTACAAAATACTGTATGGACTTTGCCCTAAACACCTAAAATAACTCCCTGAGGTACATTTGAATTGCTAACTTGGAAATATTCTTGCAAAACCATAGACTTATTTGGACCATTAGTCCTAGATAATTACCTTCTTTGTTTCCACCATCCTAGTCTCCACTGGTCAACTCGAAGTAACTTCAAATCTCTGATGACTAAAGGAGACACAAGGGAGATAGTACAGTGGAACAACAGTATAGCTGCCTGTTCCCTGGGTCTGGGGGCAAATTTTCTTTTTGCTCTCTTTGATCATATGTAGTCTGAAACAAGGTATAAATGCAAGATGACAATAAATACTTGCTATTCATTTGAATGGAATTGAAGGGAAAATTCTTAGAGAATGTCTCCTATTTTCTGGAATGATTCCTCAAGCAAATACTGAAATTCCCTCCATTCAAACAATTTTAAATGAAGCTGAATAAAAAAAGATAGCATGTGAATTATAGGGAATACTTTTTCTAAGGACTTTTTTGTAAAGGATTAAAGAAAGAAATATTTTAAATTTCTGTTGGTTTGTTTCTCAAGTCATTTGGCTTATCTTTCATCATCACGATTTAAAAGTTATTCAAATGCATATATAATGAATATTTTAGTACTTCTATGGAATATAGGGAACATTATCTCCTTACCAGCTATATCATGTTCACATTCTTCAGTACAAGGAATATAATAAAGGAATTACTTATCTTCAAAGAGTATGTAATCTGGGAGGAAAATGAGACATAATAATGGAAAATGTTATTGTAAAGAATCACTTTGTTCTGTCACACACTGTACAAACCATCGAACTAAGAAAGGACAAGGAGAACATTAAACAGAATGGAGGACACACAGAAGATAGTAATAAAAGAGAAGAATAGGTAGGAGAGCGATCAAGGTCAGTAGGTGCTGACATAGAAATATTTATTGTGGGAATATATTGAGTATGTTTTACATGCAAGGCAAATAGCTTCATATTGGCAAGGAGTTAATTAAAGCTGTGGGCTACATAAAAATGTAAAAAAAAATTTTTGTTTTCATGGTTAAAAGGCACTTTAAACAAAGTGAGAAAAAAATAGAGAAAATATTTTCATTCATTTTTATTACAGGTAGAGGGCTAATTTCTGTAGTATATGAAGTACTTTTAGGACTCTCTCAATAGAAGACCAACACTGGCAAAGAATTTGAACAGTTCTTAAACCTCACCCATAGTAAGAGAAATACAAATTAATACAGACTAAATTTTACTGTCAGATTGGCAAAAATTTGAAAGCTTGATAACATATTTTTTGGAGTGGTTCTTGGGAAATAGGCATGTTTTATATTTCTAGTGAGAATATCAATAAAATATATCCTTCAAGGATGGCATTTGAGTAGTGTCTGTAAAAATTGTGAATATGTATATTTATTCCATTTACAAGATATTATTTTACAGATAGAATAGTGGACATGTAAAATGACAGATGGACAAAATTTCTTTTCAGCATATTTAATACAGTAGCAAAAAGTTGGAAGACAGGCTAACTATCACCAATAGGGGACTGCTTTCAGAATTATGGTGTATCCATACAATGAAATAATATGCATCTGTAAGTTAGAATGCACTCATTTATCCAGACAATGTTTATTGAATGTCTGCCATGTGCCAGGCTGTATTGTAGGTACAAGAAATGAGGATACTCTCTAAGTACTGGTATGGAAAGATTTCTAAGAATTTATTAAATAAAAAAAAACAGGTGCAAAATAATGTATACTTTATGTGCAGGGGAAAAAGCTTGGCTTGTATGAACCTCAAGAAGTTCTGAAAAAATACCCAAGATAAAAGCAGTGATTACCTGGATTTGGGGCAAGAAATGAGACTTGGACAAAACAAGGACTGGAGTGGGAGGAAAATTTCTCACTGTATTCTTCTTTATATATAATATTTTTTAAATTGTATAAGTTTTTCAAAAATTAAAGTGAATTTTAAAAAAAGTAAAAAGGGTTTGAAATGTATTAATTTCTCCTAGTAACCTCCAATCATCAAGGTGACTAGTGTGTCAGTTTGGCCTTTTTCTACTAAACCCCCCAACATTACTGTTTTTTTGTGTTCATATCCAATGGTTTAAAGATGTTTGATAGTTTTTAAAAGATTTGCTGACTGACTGCACTAAGCGAGTTAAAGCAGACTGTGTGAGAGCATAGCGGGCAATCAACAAAGAATGGTTTAGTTTTGAGTTAGACCTTGGAGAACATAGAGGAGGTTCAAATCTATTCAATGGCCATTATAAATAATCATTTCAGCTTTATTTTTTCATCAGGAGTTGGATTTTCTTCTCGGAAATTCCTTTTCTTTACTTAAAATTTTCCTTACATTTTAAAGAAATTTTAGAAATTTTGTAAAAACAAAACACAACAACTGTTTTGAAATTGGTGATATGTAGGGCTGGGCTGGGTATTTTCCATCAAAATTCACTGTTCAGCACCTAAAAAGTAGCACATGGACATTGAAAACATCACCTTAAGAAGTAATGCACTGTAGACAATTAAAACTTTTTAAATGAAAGAAACCAAGGGCTACACTTAATTGCATTTGGCACAGTACTCTGAATATGAAATTCAGCTTGGCAGAAAAGCTAAATCACTATCAATAATTATAATCATTTCTAATATCTTGTTTTGTCTCTTGCTGTTTAAAGTTATATCTGTGAAAATGAGGCTATCCCTATGCCACCTCACTGGGAGAACGTGAACACTGAAGTACCATATCAGGTAAGGGTAGAACGGACTGACTGTACTGTGGAACAAATGGGAAAGGACCCCAGTAAACCTATGCAAACTTATTTTTCCAGCTCATTCCTCTGCACAGCCAAACACATGAATATAATGAAGTTGCTAGTCTCTTTGGGAAAACGATGGATCGCAGCCGAATTAAAAGAATTCAGAGAATTCAAAACCTAGACTTGTGGGAGTTCTTTTGCAGGTGAGATGATTTCTAATCCGAACCTTCTTGCCACTGACACTTTCACAGTCTTAGAGTGAAGCACATTGTTTAATTGCATTAATTTTCGGGGGTGTACTGTTTTTTTTCCTGCAGTATTTTGACTTGGTCTCTCAGCATTCCTCAGCGTTCTCAAGGAGTGGATGAAAACTGCTCTGTAAGGTTTGCTTGCAGCCTTGTAATGTCAGAAGTGCTCTCCTTTGAAAGTTTATGGCTGTGCATCTTGGCTAAAATCTTCATTACAGGGGATCTTGGGAGCTGTTTAGTTTTGTTGGTAGACTTCATTGCCTCAGGCTTTAATTATCAGTCCCTAGAAACCTTGTTGGATTTTTTTCTTCCTTTCACTATGTAGATCTGAGTTTCTTTTTTTTTTTTATTTTAGATTAATTTGAGGGTGCAAACAATTAGGTTACAGTGTTTGCATTTGTTAGGTAAAGTCCCTGTTGTAGTTGTATCCTGTCCCCAGGCGGTGTGCCATATACACCCATATTGTGCCCATTAAGTGGGAGCACACCAATCTGCCTCTCTCCTTCCCTCTCCTCCCATCTTGAACTGAATCGAGTTTTTCTCTTGTGTGGGTGTGTATTAGATCATCTACTGGCTTTATGTTAGTATTGAGTACATAGGATACTTGGTTTTCCATTCTTGTGATACTTTACTAAGAAGAACATGTTTCAACCTCATCTAGAGATTTTTTTTAAACAATTATACTCTTGCCATTTGTTTATCTTAAGGCACACTTTATTTTATTTTATGTATTTATTTTTTGTTAGATAAAGTCCCTCTTATAATTCTGTCCTGCCTCCAAGAGGTGTGCCATACACTGTAACCCCCCCATTCCCCTCCCATCTCCCCTCTCCTCACTTGCTCATCCCCTCCCACCTTGAATTAGCTCATCTACTGCCTTCATATTAGAATTGAATATATGGGATTTTTGCTTCTCCATTCTTGTGATGCTTTACGAAGAAGAATGTGTTCCATCTCCATCCCGGTTAATACAAAAGACGTAAAGTCTCCATCTTTTTTAGTGGCTAAATAGTATTCCATGGTATACATATACCACAGCTTGTTAATCCATTCCTGGGTTGGTGGGCATTTAGGCTGTTTCCACATTTTGCCGTTTGAGCTGTGATAAACAGTCTTGTGCAAATATCCTTGTGATAAAAGGATTTTTTTTTTCTGGGTAGATGCCCAGTAATGGGATTGCAGGATCAAATGGGAGGTCTACTTTGAGTTCTTTGAGAGCTCCCCACACTTCCTTCCAAAGAGGTTGTATTGGTTTGCAGTCCCACATCCATGCCAGCATCTGCATTGAGACTTTGTGATGTGGGCCATTCTTACTCGGGTTAGGTGATATGTGAGGATAGTTTTGATTTGCATTGCTCTGATGATTAAGGACAATGACCATTTTTTCATGTTTGTTAGCCATTCATCTGTATTCTTTAGAGAAGGTTCTATACATGTCTCTTGCCCAGTGATATATGGGATTATTGGGTCTTTTTTGTTGATTAATTTGAGTTCTCTGTAGATCTTAGTCAACAGGCTTTTGTCTGTTTCATAGTATGCAAGAATCTTTTATCATTCTGAAGGTTGTCTCTTTGCTTTGCTAGTGTCCTTAGCTGTACAGAAGCTTTTCAGTTTAATTAAGTCCCATTTGTTTATTTCTGTTGTTGTTGCAATTGCCACAGAAGTCTTCTTCTTAAAATCTTTCCCTAGGCCGATATCTTCAAGTGTTTTCCCCACACTTTCTTGGAGGATTTTTATTGTTTTGTGCCTTAGATTTAAATCTTTTATCCATCTTGAATCAATTTTTTGTTTTTTTGCAGTTTTTTTGGCCAGGACTCTGTTTGAACCCACCACCTCTGGTATATGGGGCTGGTGCCCTACTCCTTTGAGCCACAGGTGCCTCCTTGAATCAATTTTTATAAGTGTGAGAGGTGCGAGCCCAGTTTTAGTCTTTTACATGTGGTTACCCAGTTTTCCCAGCACGATTTATTGAATAGGGATTCTTTCCCCTAGTGTATGTTCTTATTTGGGTTATCAAAGATCAGGTGGCTGTAAGAGGCTAGTTTCATCTCATGGTTTTCTATTTGATTCCAAATGTCAATGTCTCTATTTTTGTGCCAATACGATGCTGTTTTGATCACTGTGGCCTTGTAGTATAGCTGGGAAATCTGGTAAGGTGATACCCCCAGCTTTGTTTTTATTACTGGGATGATAATTCCTGTTTTATTGGCTATATGAGGTTTCTTCTGGTTCCATACAAAATGAAGAATTATTTTTTCCAAATCTTGAAAGTATGATGATGGCATTTTAATGGATATTGCATTGAATCTGTAGATTGCCTTGGGTAGTATTGACATTTTCACAATGTTGATTCTTTCCAGCCACGAGCATGGTATGTACTTCTATTTGTTAATATCTTCTGCTATTTCTTTTCTTAGGGTTTCATAATTTTCTTTGTAGAGGTTCTTCACCTCTTTTGTTGTGTATATTCCTAGGTATTTCATTTTCTTTGAAGCTACTGTGAAGGGAGTTGTGTCCTTGATTAGCTTCTCATCTTGGTTGTTATTGACATATACAAAGGCTACTGATTTGTGGACATTGATTTCATATCCTGAGACATTGCTATATTTTTGATCACTTCTAGTCTTGTGGTTGGGTCTTTTGGGTTCAATAAGATTATATCATTGGCAAAGAGCGAGAGTTTGACCTCCTGTGCACCCATGTGGATGCCCTTTATATCCTTCTCTTGCCTGATTGTATTGGCTAGAACTTCTAGGACTATGTTGAATAGTGATAGCAATAGAGAACAACCTTGTCTGGTTCCAGTTCTAAGTGGAAAAGCTTTTAGTTTTACTCCATTCAATATAATATTAGCTGTGAGTTTGTTGTAGATGGCT
>NW_003852499.1:4801479-4805000 GCF_000181295.1 Otolemur garnettii
TCCCCTTTCCCCATATTCTTGGGCTATAATTGGGTTATAGCTTTCCTATGAAAGCTATAAATTAGTTTCATAGTAGAGGTGAATACATTGGATACTTTTTCTTCCATTCTTGAGATACTTTGCTAAGAAGAATATTTTCCAACTCTATCCTTGTAAACATGAAGGAGGTAAAGTCTCCATCCTTCTTTAGGGCTGCATAGTATTGCATGGTGTACATATACCACAGTTTATTGATCCATTCGTGCGTCGATGGGCACTTGGGCTTCTTCCATGACCTAGCAATTATGAATTGGGTTTTATATGGACTTGCATATGTTAAACCAGCCTTGCATCCTTGGGATGAAACCTACTTGATCATGATGAATGATTTTTTTTAATGTGTAGCTGTAATATTTTAACGGGGATTTTATTGAGAATTTTTGCATCTATATTCATTAGTGAAATTGGTCTGAAGTTCTTCTTTTTAGTTGGCTCTTTTCCTGGTTTTGGTATCAGGGTGATGTTTGCTTCACAGAATGTGTTTGGGAAGATTCCTTCCTTCTCAATTTTTTGGAATAATTTCTGCAGTATGGGTATAAGCTCTTCTTTGACAGTTTGGTAGAGTTCTGGTGTGAAGCCATCTGGACCATGGCCTTTTTTGGTTGGGGGATTTTTTTACTGTTTTTTCGGTCTGAGTTCTTGAAATCAGTCTGTTCTAGAGATCTCTTTCTTCTTGAGTAAGTCTAGAGAGAGGGTATTATTCCAGGTATTGATCCATTTCCTCCACATTGTCAAATTTCTGGGCATAGAGTTTCTTCTTGTACTCAAAGATGATCTCTTGTATCTCTGTGATATCTGTTATTTCCCCTTTATTGTTTCTGAGTGAGGTGATTATAGAGTTAACTTTTCTGTTTGTGGTTAATTTGGCCAAAGGTTTATTGATTTAATTTATTTAAAAAAAAAAACACAACTTTTTGTTTTGTTAATTTTCTGAATGATTCTTTTGTTTCAATTTTATTAATCTTTGATTTAATTTTGGTTATTTCTTTTCTTCTGCTGGGTTTGGGATTAGATTGTTCTTCTTTTTCCAATTCCATAAGATGATTCATGAGTTTGTTGATACGCTGTCTTTCTGTTTTATGAATGTAAGCATCTAATACAATAAAATTCACTCTTAAGATCCTTTTGCTATATCCCACAGGGGATACTTGTGTTTTCATTGTTGTTATGTTTGAGGAATTTAATGATTTCCTTTTTTTTTTTTTTTTTGAGATAGAGTCTCAAGGTATCGCCCTCAATAGAATGCCATGGTGTCATAGCAACTTGCAACTGTTGAGGTAAAACAATCCTCTTGCCTCAGTTTTTTTTCCTATTTTTAGTAGAGACAGATTCTTGCTTTTACTCAGCAGGCTGGTCTTGAACTCATGAGCTCAAGCTATGCACCTGCCTCAGCCTTTCAGATTGCTAGGATTACAGGTATAAGCCACCACTCCCATCCACGATTTCCTCTTTTATTTCTTCCCAAACCCAACTGTCTTTCAGCATAAACTTTGTGTGGGTCTGAATGTTTTTGTTGGAGTTGAGTTCTACCTTTTTTGCCTTGTTGTCTGAGAAGATGCAAGGCATAATTTCTATTCTTTTCATTTTGCTGAGATTTGATTTGTATCCTAGGATGTGGTCAATTTCAGAGTATGTGTACATCCCCCAGAATATATATCCCTTAGCTTTGGGATTGTGTATTCTGTATATATCTATGAATCCCATTTGTTCTAGGGTCACATTTAAGTCATTTGTATCTTTGTTTAGTTTCTGTTTAGAGGATCAGTCCAGTTCTGTCAGAGGGGTGTTAAAGTCCCAGACTGTTAAGGTGTTGTGGGATATCATATTGCTCAGACTCATCAAGGTCTGTTTCATAAAGCTGGGAGCATTTAAGTTGGGTGCATAAATATTTAAAATTGAAATATCTTCTTGTTGTATTGTTCCTTTGACCAAGATAAACTGTCCATCTTTGTCCTTCTTAACTAAAGTTGCTTTAAATCTGCTTGTATCTGAAAATAAGATTGCAACCCCTCCTTTCTTCTGTTTCCATTTGCTTCAAATACTGTTTTCCATCCCTTAACTCTGAATCTTGATTTGTCCTTCAAGGCTAGGTGTGTCTCCTGGAGACAGCATGTGGATGGCTTGTGTTTTTTTATCCACTCAGCCAGCCTGTGCCACTTCAGTGGTAAATTCAGTCCATTGACATTTATTGAGAGAATTGATAAGTGTTGTGGAGTTCTGTTCATCTTATTTTGTGAGAGTCCATTGTGTAGCTTTATCTTTGTGCCATTGTGGAAGCTTTAATTTTTTTCTTTTTTGAGACAGAGTCTCACCTTTTGTTGCCCTCAGTAGAGTGCCATGGCATCATAGCTCACAGCAACCTTGAACTTGGGCTCAAGTGAATTTCTTGCCTCAGTCTCTCAAGTAGCTGGGATTACAGGCACCTGCCACAACACCTGGCTACTTTTAGAGACCAGGTCTCACTCTGACTCAGATTGGTCTCTAACCTGAACTCAGAAAATCCATCCACCTTGGCCTCCCGAGTGCTAGAATTATAGGTGTAAGCCACCACACCTGGTCCAAAGTTTTGACTTTTAGCTTCTGGTTCTTTACTTTGCTGGTGGTTCATTGTGGTGGTCAGTGTTAAAAATAGGTCTAAGTATTTCCTGTAGATTTGGTCTTACTGTGGTGAATTTCCTCAGTGCTTGTATATCCACAAAAGATTTTATTTCTCTCTCAATTTTGAAGCTTAGTTTAGCAGGATACAGAATTCTGGGCTGAAAATTGTTTTGTTTAAGAATGTTGAAGTTGCATGATCATGCTTTTCTGGCTTGGAAGGTTTTAATTAAAAAGTCTGCTGTCATCCTAATGGCTCTGCCTCTGTAGGTCAGTTGGTGTTTACTCCTGGCTGCTTGCAGAATTTTTTTGTTCATCTTGACTTTGGACAGGTTCATTACAATGTGTCTTGGAGTGGCTCTGTTTGAGTTGAGATGACCTGGGGTTCGATATCCATCTGAAAGGAGTGTGTTGGGATCTTTAGTAAAACTTGTGAAGTTTTCATTTATGTGATAGTCTCCAGTAGGGCTTCTATTCCTATGGGACAATCTTCTTCCCCTTCAGAAATCACTGTTATTTGTAAGTATGAACGCTTCATGGAAGCACCTGTTCTGCTTTCTCTCTCTTCTTTTCTGCCTCTTTATCTACCTGGGTTAACTCAAAAACTTGATCCTCTAGCTCTGAGATTCTTTCTTCTCCATGGTTTAACCTATTTTTAAAACTTTCTACTGCATCTTTACATTCCCTGATTGTCTCCTTCATTTCTTTTCTTTCTTTTTTTTATTAAATCATAGTTGTGTACATTAATACTATCATGGGGTACAGTGTGTTATTTCCATATACAATTTGAAATACTTTCATCCAATTCGCCAACATAGCTTTCATGTCATTCTCATAGTTGTTGTGTTAAGACATTTATATTTGGGCTCGGCGTCTGTGGCTTGAGT
>NW_003852499.1:4805488-4807542 GCF_000181295.1 Otolemur garnettii
TTCCATTCTTGAGATACTTTGCTAAGAAGAATATTTTCCAGCTCCATCCATGTAAACATAAAGGACGTAAAGTCTCCATCTTTCTTTATGGCTGCATAGTATTCCATGGTATACGTATACCACAATTTATTGATCCATTCTTGGGTAACAAATCAAAAAGTTGGTTCTTTGAAAAGGTCAATAAAATTGATAAACCCTTGGCCAACCTAACCAAGAAAAAAAGAGTTAAATCTCTAATTTCATCAATCTCTTTCATTTCTTTAAGCTCTCACATCTCTTTTCTATATTCTACATATCTGTCATCCAACTTTTGGTTCTGTCTTTCCATTTTCTCATCCATTCCTTTTATTGTCTTTATCATCCATATTTTAAATTTCCTTTCTGTCAAGTCCATTAATTCTTTGTAGGTAGAGTCTTCTGCAATAGCTACCTCATGGTCCCTTGGGGGAGTTCTTCTGTTTTGGTTTTTCATGCTACCCAAATTTTTCTGTTGGTTCCTCCTCATGTATTCTTTCTTCTTGTTCACCTTGTCCTCCTTTTTACTTCTCACTGACTCCATACTGGTGACAGTATGTTACAATATGTCACCTGGACACCAGGTGGTGCTGTGGGATTTTTTTTAGGAGACAGGGAACGTATCCAGCAACCTCCCTGGTCCTTATTCCAAACTGAGTTGCCTTTGGTGATCACCTGATTGTCTCCTCAACATTCAGACCCTGCTGGGCTGGGATTTTAAAGCTCACAAGAATCCTTCATAGGCAGGTCTCACAGTGCCCCCCGACTCCAGTTCCTGAGGGTTCTGGGAGTCCCTCAGCCTGTTGCAAAAGTGGTGTTCAGATCCCGGCAGGTGGAATTAAGCTAGCCATGCAGTAGGCCCCTGCTAAGACCTTCTCATGACCTTCACACAATGGTAGCCTCCTGGCCTCCAAGACCTTCTCTGTATGGCTGCCTTGCCAGACACCAAACCTATGGCAAGTCCATTCCAACCAGCATTCAAATCTGGTTGCTATATGCTGTTTGAGTCCACCCACTCTTCCAAGTTTTCCACTCAATGCATATACAGCTTGCCCAACAACCGAAAACTCCAGAAAGGCTTCCTCCTATCCCAGACCTCTGTGGAGGGCCAGCCAATCCCAGCCAGTCACAATCGCAATCACTTCCCTAATACATCAGATTTCCACTCCTCCATACACCATAGCCAGCTCATCACCTCATCGCTGAGCGATGACTCTGGGTAAGGTCCCCGTGCCTGGTATGGCTGGGTTCTGTCTTTTTCCCCATTCGTCTAAGAGAGCTCAGATGAACAATTTTCTTGTCTGCCATCTTGCTCTGCTCCCAAGAACACTTTATTTTAAAACACACCTTCAAATTTCCTGCTTAGGCCAAAGTTTATGTTATAGATTGAAAATCTCTATTTGTTACTAGATTCAGGTTGGAAACAGCCCATTAGGTTGCTGAGTGTCTGCTTAACCTAAGATTAAAATCCCTTATAGAAAACTTAAAGGTATCATCCACATTAACCCATTGTGCTATATTTTTTATAATAATTATTACTTACAGTAAGTGGTTCTCTGAAATATTTTAAATTAACGTTTGTGCATGAGATTGATTTCTGATATTTTTCATACAAAATGACTTTAAATTTTTTATTCAGAAAAACTTCAAATAGACAAAAAGTAGATTATTAGTATATCATACTAATATAATGAACTCCATGTACCCATATCCTGATTCAACATTTATCAAGATTTACCACACATAAACTATCTCCTTTCTTGTTATTTATTGTTGTTGCTGAAGTATGTTAAAGCAAATCCCAGACCATAACTCATTTCCTTTCTATATACATGAAAGTTCAACTGACTTTTGTTTGGTAATGGTACATGGAATTCTTTCATGGTTCTAACTAATTAGTTAATGCGGCCTGAGTATAGTCTAGCTTTTAGTCTCAGAATAGTGTATGGTAAAATAAGGGGCTTTCAGATTGTATTGTTTATAGTCTTGATTCTGTGGACCAGACCAACTTGTGTGCCTGACAACAACTGAGTTTAGAA
>NW_003852499.1:4807923-4809385 GCF_000181295.1 Otolemur garnettii
AAAAAAAAAAAAATAACAAAAAGAAAAGAAAATAGAAGTCTCTGTCCCCTCTGATTTTATTCTCTCAGTGAATAAAGTATGTTTTTCTAAAATAGTCCAATGAAAACTTAATGTATTATTCCTAATTAGGCCTCTGAAATGAAGATCATATTCATGTCCCTTATAATTTGGGGCCTCAATTAAATTCTAATGGTGAAAATGTAGTAGTGAATCCCCATAACATTTTATACTAAGAATTTCAATGGAAACCATTTAACTCTGGTGATGTCCTTCATGATTTTATGTAATGTCAGCCTGTAGAAATCTGTGACAGTAAGTGAACCTGCCATGTGTCATGACAATACAACATTCTGAGTCTCAGTGTAAGGGCAGCCTGTCATTTTGACATCTCTCTGAAGAACTAAAATAACTTGGTCGATCTCAATGTCATGTAACCTGTGAGTCACCAATAGGTAGTCAGGCCCACATGAGTCCATCTGGCATCAGTTTTCATGTTGCCCATGCCTCTCTTACTTTTTCTCCTTCCCACAAATATGTTTTATCACCTGCTTTGTGACAGGCACTATTCTAGGTAAGTGGCACAAAAGAGTGTACAGGATCATAGCTTAGACAAGGAGCTAGACCATTCCAACAGACATATAGGAGTGACCCCAGGACATTGTGGGAGTACACAGTGAGGGTGATCATCCATCCCTGCTGACAAAACAGGTTGCATAGAGTGGAGTGGGTGGTGTTAGGGAGCATTGCCTGGAGAAGGCATCACTTAACTCAACACAAGTAGAATGGGGAAGGGCATCCCAAGCATCGGGAGCAATGTCAGCCAAAGTTTAGACCTAAGAGGGAGCACAGAAAATGGAGAAAATTTCAAATAGAACAGAAATCAGGTTGAATGGTGAAAGAGGAGGATACAGTGGTAGTCAAGAGGCAGAGCATACAAGAGTTTGTAGCAGCATCACTGGGGTCGGCATGTGATTTTCTTTAGTAGCCTTAGCTAAGTTGGATTGATCC
Source organism: Otolemur garnettii (assembly GCF_000181295.1). Lineage (NCBI taxonomy): Eukaryota > Metazoa > Chordata > Mammalia > Primates > Galagidae > Otolemur > Otolemur garnettii. Next base: position 4,808,932 of record NW_003852499.1, read on the forward strand.
AGAGTGGAAGACAGACTTAGCAGGAGCCAGACTATGTGGACGCCTATAAGCTGAACTAAGGGGTTTGGATTTATTCCTGGGACAGTAGAAATCTGTTATAGGACTTTAAGCAAAAGAGAGAAGGATCTATTTGCATTTTAAAAAATAATTAATCAGGCTGTACTGTGGAGAAGGGGGTTAATGCAGTGGTTCTTAACTGGAAGTCATTTTGCCCACCAGGCGACATTTGATAATGCCTATGGTCATTTAAGATTGTCATGCTACGTGCTACTGGCATAAAGATAGAGACATAGACATTTGGAATTAAATATAGAAAAGCAGGAAATGAAACTAATATCTTACAGCCACCTAATCTTTGATAAACCAAACAAGAGCATACACTGGGGGAAAGAATCCCTTTTCAATACATGGTGCTGGGAGAACTGGATAACCACACATAAAAGACTGAAACTGG
>NW_003852499.1:4809702-4863952 GCF_000181295.1 Otolemur garnettii
CAACAACAACAAAAATAAACAAATGGGTCTTAATTAAACTGAAAAGTTTCTGTACAGCTAAGGAGACAACAGGCAAAGCATACAGACAACTAGGATCTATAGAGAACTCAAATTAATCCACATGAAAAAAGCCAACAATCCCATATATCAATGGGCAAGAAACATGAATAGAACCTTCTCTAAAGAAGACAGACGAATGGCTAACAAACATATGAAAAAATGTTTTTCATCATCCCTAATTATTAGAGAAATACAAATCAAAACCACCCTGAGGTACCATCTAACCCCAGCGAGACTGGCCCACATCACAAAATCTTAAACTCCAGATGCTAATCTGGATATGGAGAGAAGAGAACACTTTTACACATTGCTGGTGGGACTACAAACTAATACAACCTTTTTGGAAGGAAATATGGAAAACCCTCAAAGAACTCAATCTAGACCTCACATTTGATCCAGTAATCCCCATTACTGGGCATCTACCCAGAAGAAAAAAAACCCTTTTACCATAAGGACACTTGCACTAGACTGTTTGTATATCACAGCTCAATTTACAATCGCCAAAATGTGGAAACAGCCTAAATGCCCACCAACCCAGGAATGGATTAACAAGCTATGGTGTATGTGTATCATGGAATACTATTCAGCCATTAAAAAGATGGAGAATTTACATCCATTGTATTAACCTAGATGGAAGTGGAACATATTATTCTAGTAAAGCATCTCAGAATGGAGGAGCAAGAATTCTATGTACTCAATTCTCATAGTTGATGACCACAGTGGGGGATGGGGAAAAGGAAGAGTAGAGAGAGGGAAGGAGGGAGGGGCATGGGGGGGGTCACAGTGTGTGACACACCTTTTGGGGGCAGGACACAACTATAAGAGGGACTTTACCTAACAAATGCAATCAATGTGACCTGGTTCTTTGTACCCTCAATGAATCTTCAACGATTAAAAAAAAAATTGTCATGCTATGGATGGGGGTGCTTCTGGCATCCACTGGAGAGAAGTCTGGGATGCCAAACATCCTACAATGCACAGATAGTACCCTTCAACAAAGAATTATCCAGCTTAAAATATTAGTGCCAAAGTTGAGAAACCCTGAGATGATGGGATTACAGTTTAAAGCAGAGAGACCAGTTGAGGAAATGGTTTCAGTAATTAGATTGAGACACCTTGGCAAACCAAAGTGGTATCTGCTGTGGTGGAGCAAAGAGGACAGTGTTGAGATACTAAGGTAGTGGGGCTTGGTGTTTGATTTAATGTGTGTTATGGGTGGGGAAGGGATAGGAGAACAATAACTCCCAGTTTCTGGCTTGTTTCAATTTGATGAGGGAATATGGGTAGGGACCCCTTTAGGGATGGGGAGAGGATGTAGTAGTTGATATGCAGCAGTTAATATGAAGCTCAGAAGAGGGGCGTACAGGGGTGTCCAACCTGCAGCCTGTGGGCTGCATGCTCATTCTATGAGGACTTCTCCTGCTTATCTGTGATAAGCTAACCAGCTTTTGCCAGCATTTGTGTATTTCATGTGCGGCCCAGGACAACTCTTCTTCTTCCAACATGCAGCAGAAAAGAAAAAAGGTTGGACGCCCCTGGTTTGGAGTTAGAAAATGTGGGGTAATAGAAACTATAGGAATAAATAAGATGATTTTAAAAAGAAGAGGGCAAAGAATCAAATCCTGGAAGTGATTAACAGAGAAACAGAAAACCCAAGGAGGAAACAGAGGTAACAACCACAGAAAGTGGAGGAAACAGTAGAATGTGTAATTAGAGAAACTGAAGGAAAAACTGGTTTATACAAGTGGGTGTCATCTGCAAGATCACATACTGAAGCGATGTCAAGTCAGATGAATACTGAGAGCTTCCTTCAGCTTTTGCAGTAAGAAGGCAACCTTAATGAAAGCAATGGTAATAGACATTATATTGTGTATACAGCAAATGTCAACAACTCTTTCAAGGAGCTTGGCAGTAAAGAGGATGAAAGATAGGAGAAGATAGGTAAATGTAAGATTGGGAAGAGGGTTTTTGTTTTTTTAATATTTTTGAGTTTAATGATGGGAGAGATCTGAGTACTGAGATTGGGAAGAACCTATAGGGAAAAAGAATTTCTCTTTCTCTTAGGACTAGAGAAAGAAAAGAAGGGTAATCAATGGATTACAACTTCTGAAGAGGTATGATGGGATGAAATTCGGAGAACACATGTCAGAAGGGAGATAGGCAAGGGTGGTCCAGTTGGTATAGAGACGTAGAGGTACAGGTTGAAGAAGGGAGTTAGGTTAGGCAATTCTTTCCTAATACTTTCCATTTCCTTGGTGAAATAAGAAGAAGTGTTAGGGAGGTGTGGGTAAGAGGAAAAGAAAAAGAAAAGGGGAGACATGAAATGGCTGCTGTAGGAAATGGCTGAGAACTTGAGAATGACAGGATTTCTATCAGCATTGAGGGTTCAGCTGAAGTTAGAGTATGTGAGTTTGTAGTGGAAACCATGGGGATGTTATGTTCAATTTGTACTGTCTCTAGCAGTACGAATGTCAGAGCTGATAGGGAAGATGGCTAGATTGTTCTAGAGTTGTGAAGAATAAGGTAGCCAAAGCTGCTGACTATTCAAAATGTGGATTTATATCAGAGATTCTCAAACCTGGCTGCATGTTAGAATCACCTGTGGAGCTTATCAACACATAAAAATAGCTGTCACTCATCCCGGATCTACTGAATCAGAACTTCTGGGTTCTAAAGTTTTTATCTTTAAAAAGTTCTACAAGTGACTCTGATATTCAGTTAGGGTAGAGGATCACTGGTCTATACTTAGGCAAACTTATTTTAATTCAGAGCATGAAGATGTTCCTGCTCCAGTACAGGCTACATGGCATATATAGTTTAGTCTTTTGGAACTCTAGTTCCTAAGAGGGTGGGTAATTTTGAGACATCTTTAAGAAATGGGTGCCACAGTACTTTCAGTAAGTTCAGAAGAGAATGTGGGTTTGGGAAAGGGGGCAGGGTTGTGAAGAACTTAGTGTAGTCTTGTCATTTTCCTTGCAGGTTTAATTGAAGTTCAAGAGGCCCTGGAACTCAACTTTAGCCTTTCTGGAACACCAAGGTCATAGTCTGTGAGTGTCCACATTTCATGGGTGCTGTAGTAGTGGGCACTTGAACAGGTTGTGCTGTGGAGAGGCAAAGCTTTAATCCCTGTACCCTGCTCTGCCTTCAGTTGGTAACTACGTATATGTTCTACCCAGTCCAGTAACCAAGCAGAGTAACCAAGCAGTGTTTTCAATACATGCCAGTGTCCGTACTCCAGGCTCTTTAAATTACAGTTCATTTTTAATATCTAAGACAGACACTTCTGAATTTCAAACTGAGATTCATTCTAATGGATAACTGAAAAGTAGTGGTGAATTGAATATCCTGACTTTTTAGAGTATAGTGGATTCTAGTCCTTATAGACCATAAAGCTTGATAGTATGTATTAAACAAATGTTTACTTCAGAAAACCCAGTGTGGGTTCACAAATGCCAAACGAATTAATCAGATCCCCATAGTGGTAGACAGTAATCCCTTTAAACAGTCTTTATAGAAACTTGGTTTCTATAAAGTAGTTGATGGAGACGATGATAGAGAAATTTATGCCAGGTGATAGTAAAAATCTAATAGTTAAAGTTCTTATGCAAAGAGTAACTTGAATGACATGTAGGCTTTCTTCTTGAGTCCCTCAATATTTTTTCAGGGCTGTAGATTGAAATGTGGAAGGCTTGCTTATCATACTTGTGAAAGATCCAAAACCAGAAGGAGTAGCTTGTTGTGTGAGTGAATCAAGAGTCAGAAAGACCTTGGAAGGTTGAAATAGTGGGTCAAAACAAATTTTATCTTCCAAAAAAAAAAATGTTTTTTTTTTCTTAGTTACAAAAGGAACAAATGTGCATTATTTTAAAAAGTGAGACAGTACATAAGTTCTTAAAAAGAAAGTTGGTAGAATTTGCTTTTAGTGAAAACAGCTGGCTTTTGGTGAAGTAAATCTTTGCTTAGTGTACATTCTTCTGATGTCACGCGAATGGTATGAAAAGAGCATATTCAGTAGACCAAAGCATATACATATTGAATTTTAATTCACATTGCCAAATGATTCTTGAGAAAAACTGTGTACACTTTCACGTCCCCATTTATATGCAAGTATCTGTCTCTCCACATATTCACTAAGTTCCATGTTGCTTATAAAATCTGTCTGCCTGAGATACGGATATCTTACTTTGTTGCCTAATTTTTACTTTTAAATTTACAATATCAAGTAAGGCTTAACTGAAATAAATCTGCATTTGGTTTATAAATCAGCTGTACATATACAGCAAGCTAAGGGAGGTCTAGTATGAAGAAATCCTGGGAGTGTTAATTGACGACCTACTTCCTTATATAAGCAGTCTGATGCCCCTGCTGCCAAAATGAATTCAGTGGGGCTGCGGGTCAGTGCTGTCTGATGATGTCTGGACTGTTTCTGTTCTTATCAACACTTATACACTAGAAGGTATCCACCAGGTGCTTGTTAATTAAAGACTGTCCTGGGCAGAGAAGGGCCTGGAAGCTATTCTGTATCAGGAGTAGTTGAGGGAATGGTATAGTTCAACCTAGAGAAGAAAGTTTCGGTAGGGGTTCATAGGTATCTTTGGAGATTTGCAGAGTTATTCTGCATAAGAGTGATTTGAATTGTTCTGTGTTCAGAGGGAATAACTAACATCAATCAGTAGAAGCAGCAGATCCACTTGGCAACAATTATAACACATCACAAATAGGTTGTGCTGTCTTACAAAGCAGTGAGTACTTGACCCTAGAAAGGATTGAAGCAGACATTAAATAACTAGCTCTCAGAGGTGTAAGGGGGGAATTCTTTTTAATTTTCAAAACATCGTTTTTAATGGGATATTTCAGAAATGAAAATACAGCATATAGTTTACAGTCTACCGTGTATCTACCAGTCAGATTTAACATTTTGGTACTTGTCACATTTTCTTCCTCTTCATATAGACACAGGTGAAGTATTTACCCATCCTCATCTTCTCTCCTCCTTTGCTCCTGAGATTGGTGTGATGCTTTCTTGTCCATTCTTTTATATTGGTTACTCCCTGTGTTTGTATTTATATAACACACTGTATTATTTTGAGCTATATATCTCTTTTTGCAACATTCTTTTTACATTTAATATTATTTTTCAAGATTTGACTTTTGGTTTTATGTTTGTTTTTGTATTTTTTGAGATAGTCTCATTCTATCTCCTGGGTAGAGTGTTGAGGTGAGGTCTCTTGGGTTCAGGTAATCCTTTTGCTTCAGCCTCCCGAGTAGCTGGGACTACAGCCACCATGCCCAGCTAATTTTTCTATTTCTAGTAGAGATGGGGTCTCCCTCTTGCTCAGGCTGGTCTCAAACTCCTGAGCTCAGGCAATCCACCCATCTTGGCCTCCCAGAGTGTTAGGATTCCAGGCATGTGCCACCATACCTGGCAAGATTTACAGTGTTAACGCACATAGACCACGTTCATTACTTTTAACATTTATATATAAATATATAATTATATGTTTACTTCTCTGTGAAGGAATTTTAGGCTGTTTTCAGTCTTTTGGTTTTGGTTTTTTCTGTTACAGTAAGTCCTGCATTGAATATGCTCCTATATGCTAGAATAGATTTGTTCATTGGAAAGAGGGTTGAAGTGGATGGCTTAATATTCCTGCACGTATACAGTTTTAAGTTCATTTTAATTCAACTAACATTGTCTAGTCTGTGAGGATAAAAAGAATAAGACCTCATCCCTACTTAAGGAATTCAAGTCTTCATGTCTGAAGACTCTGTGAACTTCGAAATATTTAATTGCATCTTGTCTCATTTTTAAACATTTATGAAGCTTAGCTGATTTAGGCAATTAGTTACCTTTGCTATGATGGGGTATAATCTGGGATAACTATGGTTTTTGGTATAATTTTCAACCTTAAGTCTTCATGTTAACTTTAATTTTTGATGAGATGACTTACATGTTCGAGAACATTTGGAAATATTTCTCTTCCAGCTCTGCTTTGTCTACTTATGATTTATAATAAAGAAGTACATATTTTCTATTTCATCCTTTCTATTGAACTTTACTCATTAAGATTAATAAATGTCATTTATGATATATTTCTCTGTGTGCTTTTTTGGTCTGTGTGTCTTGTGTTTTTAGGAAAAAGGCTCAGCTCAAGAAAAAAAGAGGTGTGCCTCAGATTAATGAACAAATGCTATTTCATGGCACCAGCAGTGAATTTGTGGAAGCAATTTGCATTCATAACTTTGATTGGAGAATAAATGGCATACATGGTGCTGTGTTTGGAAAAGGTAATTATCAGAATTCTAGGTTCAGTTGGAGTCCTACCAGAGTGTTTTCTCTTTTGAGAGATAATTAATTATTTTGGAATTCAGGGTTTTGGTAGGCATTAAGTTAAAATTTACTATGCTGGGTTCCAGGCCTATCTTAAAGAGTTTATGTGCCATAGAAAAGCCATCATACATGATGGAATTCAGACTCTTAGACTTCTACCAGATTAAATAGCTTTCCAAATCCCAGCCATCCAGATGGGCCATCATACCTGTATTAGCTGATTTTCGTAATATATTTAATTTTCTACTATAAATCCTTTCCACCTATAAGACTATATGCTAAATTGCTTTATAGAAAATCTATAGAGAATGATAGAATAAATTAATTATAACTACATTGTACACTGGTATAGGTACTAGTGTGTTTGTTTTGTTTTTTAAAAAAAAATTATGGGCAAGAATATTAATGACCAATAAAGAATAGTGGAGTAAAATCTCATTTTACTTCTAATGTTGTAAAAGTCTAAGTTCTCCAATTTATGCCCACTGCTTGAGAAAATCAAGGGGAGAAGTGAAGGAAAAAGGCAAGGGATAGACATTTATTTTTCTGGTCTTTACTTGGTATCTTACCACTTAAGATCAGCATATTCTGTATTTTGCAAAAGCCTTTATTCATATAGACTATTAAAAAGTCTATATAGACCTTTATTTAACTGCAAAGGTCGGAAAGTGCTATATGAATCCCAGCAATATTGGGTGAATATGAGACTTTGCAATTTGTTTCCAAAATTCTTTAGAGTAAGTATGCCCTTAATGATGTTCAATCTCTCATGTCTGCCATCTCGGAGGAGTTGATTGCTTTATTGAGTTTTCATATGCAGGCAGTCAGCCAGTGAAATTGTTCTTTTTGAGAGCTCAGATACAAATAGCATTGCTCTCCGTCAGAAGTCTTTTCCCAGATATGAGATTCTATTATTTCCAGAAATGTAGAATTGTTACCCTGTATCATGGTTTCTTAGGGTTCGAAAGAATGTCTGTAGACCAGTAGTTGTAATGGAGTGGGGAAGTGGTAGAAGGAAATAGGAATGGGAAGGAGGGCCACACAGTAAAAACTCAGGTCCTGCCACCATTTTTTAATCACTGAGCTATTTTTAACTGTGTTATTTATTGGGGTCTTTGGAAAATTTCCTTTGCAATTTTGAAACTACAAAAGTCTAATAGCTTCATTTTGGCATGGGCCGGGGATGGTGTTGGCGGTGAGGACTGTTCTATACCAGCAAATCTATTCCTAAGGCAGGCTGCACCACAGCTGTCCATAACAGATGGATCTCTATTCTTTTCTTAAAGATCTGCAGATGAGGAGATTCCACATCTATTTTTATTATCCAGTTCCATGCATCTATTCTCCTGGCAATTAGAATGTTTTTGCTTGTTTTTAATATATTCTTAGGAGTAATCTTGGCTTTTTTGGTCCTTTTTGTTTAAGGAACCTATTTTGCTAGAGATGCTGCTTACTCCAGTCGCTTCTGCAAAGATGATATAAAGCATGGGAACACATTCCAAATTCATGGTGTCAGCTTGCAACAGCGGCATCTATTTAGAACATATAAATCTATGTTTCTTGCTCGAGTGCTAATTGGAGATTACATAAATGGAGACTCCAAATACATGCGACCTCCTTCCAAAGACGGGAGCTATGTGAATTTATATGACAGCTGTGTGGATGATACCTGGAATCCAAAGATCTTTGTGGTATTTGATGCCAACCAAATCTATCCTGAGTACTTGATAGACTTTCATTGATTTTACTTCCAAATCTCAGTGGTCAAGGAAGTTTTATTCTTTTTTGCAGGAAGATTTGCTCTCCCATCATCTAGCCAGTATGTTAATTATCTGGTACTTTTGAAAAAATACGAAAGAAAAAGTGGCCTCCATATAAAAAGACATACTGACTTTAAGGTTGGTTTTTTTGTTGTTTTGTTTTTGCCCATTTCTCATAGTCATGTTGGTTAAAAATTGATACTGTTGCCATTTTAACACATCAAGGTGAAAGATACCATTCAAAATGGAATCAGCTGAGTTTCAACTAATAGGGTAATTCAGAATCTTTAAAGTTTACATATGTGTTTTCAGAATAAATGGTCTTACTTCAAACAGATTTATTCACATAGATGTTCAAAAAATAAAAATGTAGACAGAAATGTGTCCCATTAGAGGAATTGGTCCTTTATGAATTGAATTCTGGTAATAGTATCTACCAGTCAACATGTGGCTTTGGTGGTCTTCTCAGGGAGAGATTTAAAACCCTGAAATAGTCTGAGCACCTTGAGAGGAATCACAAAAAAGAATCATTTGCAGTTCGGTCAGATAAGCCAGAAGGACAGAAATCTAGATGGAGCACCCTGCTACCAGTCGCCTTAGGATAGCAGGCGGCAGCCTCAGACTTGTCATTCTGTCTCCGGCAGCAGACCGTAATTAGCCTACACTTCCTCCACTGGGGCTCTTTAATTCTTGCACCCGGACTTGCTGTGCAAGGTGTTTATTGCATCTTCAAATGAAATTTTTATTATATAAAACACATTTATTTTTTTCCTTTGTTGTGGAGTCCCTACAATGATCACTTCTAAAATGTTTTTATTTGCTCCCCTACAAGAATTCAATGATTTCTAAAATTCACATCTCAAAGTTGTATTTTCCCATTTTGAATCATTACAGAAAGCAGGCAATGCTTGGAACAAATCTTTTATCCTTTGGAGTAGCTATTTACAATCTACTAACTGTTTTGAAAAGTTACATATTATTCATAATCATGCTTAATGGAAGTTTCTTTACCTGTTCAATCTGTTTGGCTACTCTAAGGAAGAAAGTATTATTGGAAGAATTTCCTGCTACTAAAGGTATTCAAGTAGAGGCAAGATAACAACTTGGTAGAAATGCTGTATAGGAGGTCAAGTACCAGATGGGGAATTGCCCATGTGGCTGTAAGAAGTCTTTCAAGCATTGACTTTCCATGATTCTGCCTGGGAAAGAAAGCATATATACCAAGCCTTTACAGAAAACCTTTTTCTAACTCTAATACTGATTTCTCTCTTCATTATCTTCACCTTGTTTTGGCTCAGTGTTAGTGAATACGATATAACTTCTCCATCAAAATTCCAGTAAGTGTCCATGCTGATATTGTTCACTTAAATCATTTGAATTGGGAAGGCATCTAGAAATAATCAAAGTACAGCATTCAATAGGATTAGGGATGGTAATTCTTCCAAGTGCTGTAAATCTTCAGATTTCCGTTATAGCTTACCACATATGTAATTGTGCAGTGGAAAGTAAGTAATCCCCAGGAAATTGCATGGACAGTACCTTTGAAACAAGGTGTCAGTAAAGATTTCCTGACTCATATGTATAGCCTAATTGCAGGATTTGGTTGAAGTGCTATGAATATTTAGAAAGAGCACATTTTAAAAACATACAGAGATCATCATGGAAATAACAGGAGGCACAGTCACTAGGCTGCCTTGTGGAGAGGTGGCACACCATACCAAAAAATGTTAAAATCATTCCCCATTCTACATGGCTTTTTTTCCAATTTAATGTACAAACCTCTCTCTGCACTTGAATAACTGTTGTAGCGTTTGGAAGTTATTTTTCTTTTCTTTTAGATATGTGTGATCTTATCTCAAGGCAGATTCTGAACTTACTTAGTTGGTTTATATGAAATATGGAGGGTACACTGCCGTAGCCAATATGAGAAAGCACTGTCCTGTTATTTTTATCTGAGAATGTACTGCCAACTCTCCTTTTATAAGAAAGAACTGGTTTTAATACATGTTTTAAAATATGATAGTGTAGATAGAGTTAATGGATGTTAAAATTTTATTTTTTTGTTTTAGTCAATAGATTGAGTTGAGAATCGTATGATCAGTATATAATCAGACTGGATGCAACTATTTGCCATTTTTTCTTGTTGTCATCACATAGTGGCAGTGAGGAGAATGAATAGAAATCACTCCACAACAATGACAATTGTTTTTTTCAAACTCTGTATTGAATAAATTCCATTTGATGGTGACTTTTGTTTTTCACTGTGATGGTATCAGCCTCAGGGTAAAAAAATGTGTTTATAAAAAAACAGTTCATAAATCCTTCAGTTGTGAACAGGAAGGTTTTAACTAGTGCATCATTTCATTTCTAGACTGTTGATGGTGTTGATGATAAAGAATTTGGAGCCATTTTGATACATGAATATATTGTTTTTACATGTGGCGATTAAAACTTTCTTGGTTATCTGCGTATACCACATATTTGTTTCTATGTTTCCTGTGATTCATCTCCACCTTGCGTTATTTAAGTTTTTAGCTCCGTCTTAATGGAAATTTAAGTTGTATGTTTCCTATAATTCTTAAGTACTCCAGTTGCAGATGGGGGAAGTCTCTTGAGTTTGAATCATTGTGAGCTGATCAAACAACCTATGGGGGAAATCATTCACTCTTTGCTATTGAAAAATGCTAGGACTGGTGAAGGCCTCACACCTGTAGCAAGGTTTCCTCTTGGTGTGCAGGATTCCTACTCAGGGGAATAGTTCTGGAAGGGGTATTTGCATTCACCCCAGGAGCATGCTTCCTGCAGTCCATGCAACCTCCCACCATTCCCCCTGTGTCTACAGTCATTCCTGTTGAAGCCTGTTAGACATTCTGTTTAACCTTTAAGCTCCAGTTGGTTTAAGGAAGGTATCAAAGGCTATGGTAATTTTAGAGTAGAGAGAACTGAGGCCAGAATGAGGCTTACCTGCGGAAACAAGTCAAGTTTTCCACTCACTAAAATCATGTCTAAGTCTGTCTAAATATTGGACTAATTATTAACACGCATTGTGATAAAAATTCAGTCAAGCTTTGATTGATGGTATAGAGATGTGACAATTTTGTACATTTTTGTTCCTGGGCCCTTCAGGTACTTTTGGTCACCTCCCAGATAACTGGGTATAACAGGAGAAACAATTGTATAGCATTGCTAATTGTGCTTTAGTTGAGCACAATTTCCTCTCTCCCTGGGGAAGGATTTTTTGGTTTATTTTAAAATATTTTCTTTGGTTTAAAACAAAGAGATGGTCGATTTCTAGATATAATTATATATTCTGTACTTATAAAAGAGATAAAAGGCAAAGAAAAATAGCAAAAAGCCTACATGGCTTTTTCCCCAATTTAATGTACAGACCTCTCTCAGCACTTGAACAACTGTTGTAGCAAAAATTATTTTGCTACACAAAATAAGCAAAAACCGTGTCAAAAATTATTTTTGATGAGAAACTTTAGCTAAGTGACTCTACTTATCTTTATGCCTTTGCACTGTATGCAGAAAGTTTTGGTGATAGGAGTTGGCCTGTTGCACTTCCCTTTATTATTTCATGATGTTGCTTGGGGCACCACAAATGGAAGAAATGAACATTTCAAAACAATTCATGATTATTTGGGGGCTGCCTGGTTAGTCTGATAATTTATGCAGGCGGAGGTGAGCCTTAAATATCTAGGAGAGAAGTGCAAAGTTTATCCCTTGACCTTCCCTTTTTGGCAGAGGTGGTTTACTTCTTACATTTTCAGAAACTCCAGGATGGAAGGTGGTTTGAGAGCTCATGTAGTCTCTGTCTTTCCTTCTGTGCCTTTCCTGTACTGAACTGTGCTGAATCCATCCCAGGTAAAAGGATGCTCTGTTCTTCCTAACACCCCAACAGTAAATTCCTTGCTGTAACTGATCTAAGTCTCCTGCTGTATGATTATATAATCCATTTTCTCAGCTTTAATTGGCCTTCATGTTTTTAGTGCTGCAGGCTAAGAACTTGACTTTTATTTGAACTCTCTCGCTGTGTGGCTGTGTATCTAAGAATTTAGCGCTGGTCTTATTCGTTTTTAAGTGGCTTCTCAGGAGATCAGAACATAGGTTTTATGCACAGACATTTGTATTTTCTTCAGCTTCTTAGCTTTGCTGAACCCTCTACCAAGAGCTTGTATAGTAAGCTGATTCTAACTCTGACTTATCCTAACTTCACCATGGTAAACCAGCTTATGCAGAGTCACAATCAAAATTCAAATCACTTTTACAATATTAATTATACATCCAGCCCATACTTCTTGTGTTTTCCTGTTCCTTTTTAAAAAGTACCTTTTCCTGAAGGGCTTATTATGCTTTTATGTTTGATAGATAACATGTGGAAGCTGCAGGCATTATAAGCCCACATTTGATTAACACTATCAAAGAATCAGTGTTCAAGCCCATTACCTCTGCTTTATTCCTTTAAAAAGAAGATCAAGCACCAACTTGGGAATCAACTGATCTGATTTTTATTTCAGGCTTTCCTGTTTGACTCAGTGTGACCTTGGATAACTCACCCGAGGGGGAAGCTTTGCTTTTCAGAAGGTGCAGCTTATGAAAGACTAATCAGACTCTTGTTAAAAGAAAGATACTTGATTGAGCATTGCTGACTGATTTTTGAGTTTGGGTCAAGAAAATACAATAGCAGGGATCATGATGCATTAAGAAGAAAGAAGCAAGGGCTTAAAGTAGGAAGGAAAACGAATTGACCTGGTTCACCCTGAAACTCTGCCACTAATTAGTTCCCATGCTCATCCCCCTTCAAGTTAACAATTCTGAGTTTTTGTGGTGTACCAGGCAGTGAACAAGCCACACGTGGCCTCTGCTGTCATGGAACTGAAAGTCAGGCAGGGAGAACTGTACTGAACTGTAATGACAAGAGTGATGGGCTTTGACAAAGGGATTTCGCCTATCCTAGGGAATTAGGGAAGTCTTCCCTAGGGAGTGACATTTGAATGTGGAGATGAGTAGGTGTGAATTAGGTGCACGAGGATTTTATGTCTCCTGGCCACACCCATCTATGCCATACCAGGCTTTGAAGAGATGAAATAAGAATCATATGAGTAGAGGTAGGCTGGAAGGTTTTTTTTCTTTAATCATTAAAACTCAGAGTGGCAGAATCAAAACCATTCAAATGGATTGCTCCCAATACTGCACCCGGCCCCCGGGGTCAGCTTTAGGGATGCTGGGACCAACACCAATGGGTGTATGCAGTGAAAGGAAGGGATTGTGTAGATTTTTATAAAATTTACTAAGAGAATCAAGATGCTTACAGGTAAAGGAGTTCTTTCTTGCCTCTGTACCTTTGTTTATGCCTTTTTCTCTCCCAGAACTCACACTCAGATTCCTCCCTTTCACCTTGAAAGCTCTATTTGAAGCTTGGACTCTGGAGTCAGGTGTTCGGGCTGATTCCTGGCTCCACCACTTACTAGCTATTTGACCCAGGGAAGCTTATTTATTAATAACCTCTCTGTGCTTCTGTTTCCTCATCTTTACCCCAGAAGGTTAGGGAGAGAATTAGAAAAGTATTACCCACAGCGTGTTTAGGATAATGCCCAGCCTGTAGTCAGCCTCAGTAAGTGCGAGTGAGTATAAGGCCCTTCAGCCAAGGACCATCAGGAGCAACCCTATAAATTAAACAGGTTAGGTTTATTACTCACGGCAACAAGGGAAAACATACCATGGGGAATATGTGGGGTCTCAGTAAGAGAGTGCTAGAAAGAACTTTCTGTAGGAGTTAGAATCTGGTTTGGTGATTTGGGGGAGGGTCTGCAGAATCAAGATTTCACGCGGGATTGGATGCTGTCAGAAAGCAGGGATGATTCTGTGATTTGGGGTGTCTATAAACCCCGTCTATATAGGAGAGCACCTGAAGATAAGCTATAATTGGTAAAGGAGAAGCAGTCACTCATTTTGGCTGAGAGACAGGGTGTTTGGTATTCTGTGGGTGGCACAGTGACCTTATTTTTGTCTGTGCTTAGACAAAATTATGAAGTGGCCTTGTTTTGTCTCATGTTATTGTGGTCCCAGAATAACCTTGTCTGGGGTTGGTTTTCTGTGAGATAGTTTAGGTTCGACAGAATAACATGGCTCAGTTGTGAGTACCAGTATCAGAGGATGGACTCTTTTCTTTTTTGACTTGTCTAACTTTTATTTAGGCTAGTTTTCTTCCTGTGGGGAAGTTGTTAGTGAATTTATTCTTTTCTTCATTTAATAAAATACCAAATGAGTGCCTATATCTGCTATCAGGTGCTGTGCTTAACATAGGGCACAGTAGTAAAACCCTATCTTTAGGACTCAAATTCTAGGATAAAAAGAGATTGAACGATTGTTTTAACCAACTGTCTAGCTGTTCAAATGTCTTCTTCCCACAAAGTACCCAGCCTGTGTCTGGATACTCCTAATGATAAGACATTCCTACCTGCAGCAGACAAGCCTAATTGGCTCTTACCTTGATATGTAACCTCTCTCTGCCTACAGTCTACCACTTAGGCTTATGTCTACCAGTTAAAGGCTTCCAGAACAAGTTCCTTGCGTGTTCTATTAGTTGACCCAAGGACAATGTAAGTGAACCTTGGATTCTCACATTTCAATGCTGTAGTGACTACTTTCTTATGTTCTTGTCAAAATGATATTTTAATTTAACAAATAATTTAATGTTGATTCCTTTTTCTACGTATCGTTAATATTTAGGTCTATTTTGTCCTGCTGAAGGACAAAGACTACATTATTGGGGGTTTTCCTGATAAGACCAGTGTATATAGGCAGTGAGGTGCTAGTGACTGTAAGAACAATGAACACTAGATGGCAGTATCTTACTCCAGATCTGGCGCAACAAAATCTAGGGGCTCAGTTCAGACCTGAATTTTAGAGAGGGTCTTCTAGAAATTATCTAGTAGATTCCCCTGTCACCAGGGAGTAATCCCTGGCCAAATCCACCTAGATAGGTAGGTGTTTGCCTCAATTATAATAATTTCTGGGAAAAATGGGTCCTTTCCTATTCTAAAGTTTTACATCTGGCCTGTGAAACTACTACATCACAGACTGCTATCTAATTCTGTTTTCCTTTTTCCTCACATGAGATTTGTTTTACTTACGCAAACAAATGTTGGGCACTCTCTGTGTCCATAAACACAGAGAAATTTACCAGCAAGTCAGCCTTTCAACCTTACTGCTTCAGCACCCGCCCCTGCTCCCACCAAAAGGATATTGTTAACACTCTGCCATCTTTCTTGCCTTACTCCTCATCTCCTCCATATCTGGTACTGCCTCCTGGCTACGCTACACGTTATTCTCAAGTTATGGAGCCCCCAGGTGTTGCCATCCTCTTTGGCACAAATAAGAAACTCAAGATTCTTACAATGGTAAAGTTAACACCTTGGAATACAGTATGAACTCTGAAATATGATATTCTATGCTCTTGTAAAAAAATGTGTGATGGAAACGATGGGCGATAAACTTAGCTTCAAATTAGAACCTAGAATATATCACTGTCTTGTTTCTGGAATACTTATCTCAAGTAGCAAATGAGGAGTTGAACTTGATGCACTACAAATTTTATACTGTAACTTTTATACTGTTCCTACAAAATTGAGGTGAGATCAGGTAATAATTTGCTCTTGTGGAGAACAGGAGGAACTGAGTGCCTGAGGTTGTATTTCCATGTCAGAGCCAGGCACAGACCCCATGTACTTTGATTCCCAGGCCAGTGAAGCATCTTTCAATGTCATTTTGTTGTCCTGGAGCTATATACGCAAGATTTTAGCACTGATATCATTCATTAAAAAAAATTGTGGATCATGGATATTTGAAAAGTAGGAAGATAATGTGTCATAGGTTTTTGTGCTTAGAAAGCAATGTACTTCATGAAAAACATAGGTTTTAGAGTCAAACCATCTTAGTTACAGATCCTGATTTGCTACTTTCTAGCAACGTAACATTGGAAAAGTTGAGCAGCTTCTCCGACCTGCTGTTTTCTCACCTTTTAATGCTGTTATGAGAATTACCTGAGGTTGTGTGAGTGTATGCAGCACTTAGCACAGGGTCAGACACATGCTAGCTGGGTTGTGCTAAGAGTATAGTCTCTGTGGGGCTATAGTTTAATGCCCGAGGGAAGTCATACTACAGCGACTTGCCATTAGGGCTCATCATCATCCTTCAGTTCTCAAGAAACACAAGGAACTTGGGAAGCAGGAGAGAAGAAGCAGGCCACAGAAAAGCTGAGCAACATAAATGAGACCGTATTGTGATTTAGAGTTTTAGTGTCCTTTGCCCCTGGCTTCCAGACAGATTTTTATCTTATTCATTTCAAACATCCCTTAGTGAGCTAGAGACAGGACAGGATTGTGAATAAGGATAGCATGAATTTAGATGTCCCATACCTTTATACCGCCAATATCAACAGAAGCTACAATAACCACCTAATACTTTTGCACTATCTAGATGGTCATAGATTTTGGTGCAGTATCTGGCCATTATTGTTCCGTAATGTCCTTCAGGGCCAGATTGTAATTTATTCTAGTCTTTTGGTGGCACCTGTCTCAATGCCTCAAACATCCACATTTATGTTTGTTGGTTTCACACATAGCTACATCAACCTTGAATGTGGTCCTGGCTCTACTACCTACTTGGCAGGTCACCTCCTACTCTTGGACCTCAGTTCTATATTTGTGAAATGAGGGGCTGGTTTAAGGGTCCCTTCGAGCTCTAACTTTCTATGATATGTGGCTTTTGCTCCCTTGTTACTATCTAAGTGCTGTCACCATAGAAATAAGATTCCACAAAGCAACTCATGTTCACAGTCCTTCCAGTTTAGGATCAGACTTGGATCATTAAATGAAGTGCAGACAAACAGCTACACAGTAAGCAAAATACACAGAAATAAAGGATAAAGAGCCAGAGATTGAAGGTATTCTCAGTGTAGCCAGAGTTGTTTTAGAGAATGTTGGCCTCTTTTGCCAGATGACCTTTGAGAGTCCAGTCCATTCCAAGAGGAATGATACCAATAGGACTGTGGATGGAAAGTGTCACTTAGGTGATCCCCTGTGTCCACATACATTAAATGACAGAAAAACATTCTTCAAAAGCAGAAAACGTCCTCCTAGATATTTGTAGATTTTTGAGGAATCTCTCCAAAATAAGGAACAATAAAGCATAAGTTGTAATGGGCACAGCTCAATGAGTGGTACCACTTACACTAGGGATGATATGTGGGCTTGTAGGAAGCAGATAGGATTTCATGCTTTCATCTCTGTGTGAGAAAGCAAATTGGAGAGGAGAGGGTGGGCACAATTTTTAATAAACTCTAATATGTATACAAAGTTATATCACTCACAAAGGTTCTTTGATAGTAATAACAATTTACTTATTCCAAACTCACAGCTGTTTGGGATCTTTGCTCTTGAAATCTACTAATCTGGGGAGAAAAACTGACAACTGAAAACATGTATTCGAAGAGTTTAACAAATATTCTATAACACGTAGCCAGCCCCATAGCACATCATTCATTTACCTGCCCATGATGTTATATACACTGTCAAACCCAGGGAAGATAAAATATATCTACATTTTGTACTTAAATGACAGAGAAAAACCTCAAAAGTTTATAAGACTGAGTGATGGGTACTGCAGTAGCATTTAATAAAACTTGAAGTATTTTGGATGGAAGTAATGAAACCAAATTAATACCTTATCTCTTAATTCTCATTTCTATAAAGAAAGCCTTAGTTTTCTCATTATGTGGCTTCAGTTACTAAAACTACCAAACAAATTTTTAAAATTGGAGGTTTTAAATTATTGTTTTAGTCATTAAACCCTTATTGACCATTCACTATGTGCCAGCATCATATGCCAGGCCCTGTACTAGGACCAACTTCAAAGATGAATAAGGTACAGTCCTTGCCTTCCAGAGGCTCTTGGCCTAGTGAAAAAGCACACATGTAAACAAATAAATGCCAATTCTCTGTGATAAGTGCTGGTCAGAGATAATGCATTCAGTGTCATGGGAAACACAAAATGTCAAGGTATCATTTATTCTGAGAGAACAGGGTAAGCTTAACCCAAGGGGAAGGCAACATTTACCTAAATCTTACAAGAAAACATTTCATAGTAGAGGTAAGGAGGGTGGATGGGGGGAGGGAGGGTGATTGGTGGGGTCACCTCTATGGTTTATCTTACAAGGGTACAAGTGAATTTTTCTAAAAGCAGAGTATGAATGTCTTAACTCAATAACTAAGAAAATAACATGAAGGCTATGTTAACCAGTTTGATGAGAGTATTTCAAAATGTATATGAAAACAGCACACTGTACTCCATGATGCATTAATGTATACAGTTATGCTATAAGAAATAATAAAGGAAATTTGAATGGGGGGAAGAAAAGAAAGAAAACATTTCATGACAAAAATTAAAAAAGGATGATCCAATCCCAAGAAAGGACAGGCATAGGCCAATGTGTAGAGCTAGGAAAGGGGGTCTGTGTGTCTAAAGAATAGTAGCAAGTGCAAAGGCTGGAAAGAGCCAGGTTTGGGCCTGGTTGGGGAGGGATTTGTATTCCAAGCTAAGGAGTTTGGATTTTGTTTTGTGGAGTGGACCAAAGTCTTTAAGAAGTTGGGGCACACTTTGTTAGACTGATAAGTAAAGATGTCATTAGTGGAAATTAAGAATATGGAAGACAGTGTTGTTAGAGTGTGGTGGGCATTAAAGTTTTGTCTACTGGATGCTCTGCCTTTTCCTGGGAGCAGCAGAGGAAGAACCTGTTCTTTCCTACCCCAACTTGAATATCTGAGCCTAAGGAGAACTGCTTCCCACCCCCATCCTTTTTTTTTTTTTACATGAGCCTATCTCCTTAGCTATGGTGATTATTCTAGGGGTAGCTACTAGAGTCAAGCTGGTTCAATCATTACATCTCATATTCTATACCCTCTCTTCAGTGTTTGACCAAATTGTGGGCATGTGACCCAATCTGAGCCCTTCTCTGGTATTTCTGCATATCTCTGACCGGCACTTATCACATAGAATTGACATCACTAAGGGAAAGATGATGGTGCATTTGGGAAGCTGCAGATTAGAGATGCTAGTGGTTATGTCTTTTATATGTGCAAGAAGCTAGTCTTCAGTAGGGAAAAACTGAAGCTAACACAGAAAGGAGCAGATATGAGAGACAGAAGGAACGAGAGCTCTGGTAGCCTTATAGTTCCTGAGTCCAGGTATCCCAAACTGGCTTAATTCTGCCACAGTTTGGTTACCATGAACCAGAAGTTACTCTTTTTCCTGATCTAACTATTGTCAGGTTTCTGACACATGCACCCAAGAATCCTGACTAATGGCAGTAAGATAATTAACTCTGAGTTTGCTATATTACATTTGAAAAGACTTTTCTTGAGATGGTAATGAACTGAAGAGAAGAGTCAGGACTAGATAGCTACATTTAAGAGCCATCTTTAGATAAGCGATTGTTAAAGCTATGGCAGTCGCTGAGTTCACCTAAGATAAGTGTAGGAAGTGATGAGAGGGCAAGGATAGAACCTGGGAGAATGCCAACATCCAGGAGTGCACAGAGGAGGAACCAGCTGCCCTACACTCAGGTGGTTTCTGACCACAACCAGCTCTTCCAACCTCATGGTCCTTGTGGGGAAGAAGGCAGTTTTATTAAAGTCCATTACAGCGTCACTAGCTTTTAGATTTTTTAATTATTATTATTGTTTTTTAACTGCTTTAGGCCACATCTTCTAAAATCTGCCTCATATAACTTTCAGGCTTTGGAATAAACCTGATCTTCTCCAAAATGTTCTTTCCTATAGTTGAAATCTGAGATCTCATAACCTTTCTTCAGGATTATATCTCTCACTTCTTTTAACCATACTCACCTAATAATTATCAAATTTTATTGAACTCTTCTAAATATTTGTCCGTGTCACTGTGAAGGGTGACATCTGGAGCATTCACAGTATTTCTGATCCAATGTAACTGATGTCCTCCTGATATAAACCTCATACTAGTTGCACTATTGAGAAATATTGCACATGTAACCAACAAAAAAATCCTAGATTTTCTTCTAGAAATTTCTGGAAAACCATAAAAAACAGAATCTATAATTCTATGATTGAGATTTTGAGCCTTAACAAAGGCCATTATATTTATTTTTTTAAATTATTTTTGATATAAAAGAGATTGTTGTAGTATATGACTAAATAATTAGAAATAACATATCTGGCCAAAAATAGAGGAATGTTAAACATATACATAAGACGGAATATCATGTGTCTGTGAAAATCTTTCTGAAGAGTATTTAATGACATGGAAAAGTGCTTATAGTATAATGTTAAGGAAAATTCAGAGTTTAAACCATATGTAATAAACTGAAATAGTCCTTCCACTGGAAAAGGGACTCAAGGAGAAGAGAGAGAATGTCCCTATTAAATTTTATTTTACTTATACTAACCCATTATTTCATCTTCAAGAATTTTTTTTGATCTTAATTCTGTTGCCCACCTATTAGCCATCCCTCACTCCCTATGTCATTCAAAAATTAATCTGCCAAATAGGAAATAAAAATATTTGCACAGGGCGGTGCTGTGGCTCAGTGAGTAGGGCGCCTGCCCCATATACCAAGGGCGGTAGGTTCAAACCCGGCACCAGCCAAACTGCAAAAAAAAAAAAAAAAGCTGGGCATTGTGGCGGGCACCTGTAGTCCCAGGCTAAGAGAAGAGAATCACCTAAGCCCAAGAACTAGAGGTTGCTGTGAACTATGACACCACAGCACTCTACTGAGGGTGACAGAGTAAGACTCTGTCTCTAAAAAAAAACAGTATTTGTACAGTTGGACAAGTACAGAGGTCTACAGTAAACATCCAGGGATGTACTGAATTTTGAGTTATAGTAACCCGGGACCTACCTGGATATATTATTTAATTACTATTTTAACCTCTAACAAAATATAAGAAAATGCGTTCAGAATGAAAAGTTTCTTAAAAGATTATTTTATCCATCTCTCCCCCTCTACCAGACTTGATATTTTACTTTTTAGGAAGGATATTGTAGTAGTCAGTTTGGACTGCTACAACAGAAGGCTGCAGGCTGGGTAGCTTAAACAACAGAAATTTATTTCTCAGAGTTTTGTAGAGCCTGGGAAATCTAAGATCAAGGCTCAGGCAGAGCTAATTACCTTCCCTAAATCCCACCTCCAAATACCATCTCATTGGGGGTTAAGATTTCAACATATAAATTTGGGGGAGACACAAATGTTTAGTCCATTAACAAACATTATTGCTCAGAGTTCCTATTGCTTGCTTAGAATTCAAAAGTCTTGAATGCAGTTTGTGCCTCAACATATGACTTTGACCAAGACACTTAACTAAGAGGTTGTGTCCCCTGTCAGCAAAATGGGATTTGCTTTATGTGACCATCCCCGTGTCAGTCTGTTCTCAGTCAACAAGCTATAGTACAAACAAGATACAGTTGGATTCTGCTGCAGGAGGAGGAAAGCAGATTAGAACAAAGTCCTTTTCATCTTAAAGGTTAAATTCGTGGAAAGAACCTCAGATGAAAATGAGGACTACTGGCAGCACAATATGGAAAATAAAGAGAGGAAAACATAAAAGGAAGATAGAAATTTTGACAAAGAAATTGATGTGCACGTCCATGGATGTTTTTGGTGATAACAGAGGAATAATACATTTGCATACTATATAGATATTGTTTGTACTTAACTAAAATCCAGTTTCTTTTCATGGAGTTCTTGAAGGATAGAAGGTATCCATCTGTCTGAATGCCATTAGACAGGGAAATGATGAATGAGCTACCTTCTGACTATCTCTTGAAAGTTGATGTCTATAAAATGTTGAGCTTCTGGGAGAGAAGTATAACAAAATCAAGGAAGCTTAATGGTCAGTATTAGCAAATAACAAAGCATTTCTTGGATTGGAAGTTACTAACTCAGCAATATTACTCTAACAGTTTTTAGTACTATGTGGTTTAAAATTACTACCATTTGAGGCATATTATCCAAGTGATTTAAGAGGTGATAAATCATTTCAAGATTTTTACTTACTATGGTTTGAATGTTTTTGTCCCCTCCAAAGTTCATGTGTTGGAAACTTAATTACCAATGCAACAGTGGTGGGAGGTGGGGTCTTTTTAGAGGTGTTTAGATCATGAAAGCTCTGCCGTGAAGAATGGATTAATTCCCCTATAAAAAGGGCTTACAGGAGCGAGTTCACTCTCTGTTGCCTTCTGCCTTCTGCCATGTGAGAACACAGCAAGAAAACCCTCACGAGATGCCAGCAATTTGATCTTGGTTTTTCCAGCCTCTAGAACTCTGAGAAATAAATGTCTGTTGTTTATAAATTACCTAGTCTCAGGTATTTTGTTACAGTAGCACAAAATGGACTAAGACACCCAGGCTTTGTTTTAATCAAGTATGGTAAGGTGACAGACACAGAGAGATCAACACTGTTGAATGAAGTTGTATTACTTACACTTCTCAAGAGAACAGGTTGGTGAGGTGGGGGGATGCCACATGAGGAAGTAACAGGGTCAGTCAGGAAGGAGAGGGGGAAACAGTGGCCCATAGCCTTTATTTTAGCCTTTTCTTTTTTCTTTTTTTTTTTTTTTTTGCAGTTTTTGGCTGGGGCCAGGTTTGAACCCACCACCTCTAGTATATGGGGCCCGGGCCCTACTCCTTTGAGCCCCAGCCTCCACACTATTTTAGCTTTTAAGGGAAGGAATGGGTAAGGCCAGGCAAGCAAGCTTAGGATTGGGTAGTTTTGAATCATTTCAGCAGGTTCTGGGTCATAAGGGTGATTATTAGGCACCTGGTCCTGGAGCGATTTCGGGCAGGGGAGACATTGGCTTGCTGGATGAAAGCTAGACAAAGGCATGGTTGGAGGGAGACACAGCCTTTGGATTGGCTGATTTGCATATGAGAGGCACCCTCGTTGGAATCTTTTGCTATCTCTAGGAATTAGCTAGCCCTGGGAGGGGCAGTCTCTCCCTGGCTGGCAAGGCTCCCAAGATGTCAAAGCACCATACAATACAGAAAATAAAAAACACGATTAATGCATAAATAGATGTGTCTTTTAAAATAACTGACATATAAAATCAAATTAGGATTGAATTAAAATACAGTCTTGATTTCTCTTTACTCAAAATTTTACCAACTGGTTCTCCCTCTTTAGGGAGACTGGTTGAGGATCACACTTCCCTTGTTTTCTAAAAGTGACGTTTTAGAATGAATTCATGGGTTTTAATAGTGATGAAGTGCTCCCTGGCTATGACTATGACTATGACAGCATCATAGTCACACTATCCTTGGGAGAATATCCCCGACTCACCTGCCTACATCCGCAACTTGACTGTGGCCAAAGGCAACTTGACCACCCTCCATGTCACTATTTTGCACAGAAACCCATTTGCCATAAAAATGAAACACAATGTCTGCATCTTGCTTTCTCAGTCCATCTGTGATGGACGCTATATGCAGAGCTCAAGAGGAGCTTAATAATGGTCCCCAAGCCCCTGGAAGGTTATCATGTAAGGGTGGTAGCCAGCTATTTTCCATCTTCTTTGGGAACAGAGGAATTGGATTTAAAGTACAATACAACATATTTTTGTTAGACATGACAAAGATTGCCTGTTAGATTTCGAGACATGGACAGCTATGAAATCCCTTGTTTGGGGAGGAAAGGCAGGTAGCTGGATGAGGCAACCTCCCAGGGTAAGGATGATACAGAAACTACTCTTTGTTCATTTCCCTCTAGACACACACATGCTTATCCTTAGAACTGCTTTTTCATGAGTTCTAATACAAGGTAGGTTCATACTTTATCTCCCCTACCAACCTGTAACAATTCTTAGGGCAATGACAATGTCTAGCATTGATGCCTTGTACATAGTAGGCACTTGAAAGAGTTTTTTAGAGTGAATGAATTAAGTTCAGGTGAAATTTGCCTTTGGCATTCTCCAATTCCTCACCTTCCTTTTCCACCCTGTTCGTTTTATCACCAGCCTTCCTATCCAAGGCCATCTCCAAAATCTCTTCCAGCTCAGAAATTTTAGTCGTCTGAGGAGTTGTTACTACAGCATTTGTACCTTTCTTTTGAAACAGTTCTTGCAAGTAACCTGTATGTGACAGAATAATGACTTCTAATAATATATATTGTTTCAATTAACACTCACAGTTCAGTGGACTAGGCATCCTTATGTCAAATTTAGAAATAAGCAAACTGAAACTCACAGAGATTGTGACATGCCCAAGGTCAAATAGCTAATAAGTATGTAAAACTCACATAGCTGTCTGACTCTAAAGCCCAGTGCCTAAACACAATGGTACATGAGTTCTCTCACTCAGGAATATACAAAACTTTACAAAAAGAAATCCAAAAGATTCTAAGGAGGAGAGCCCAAAGACATTAGTTGCCAACAGAAAAATAGCAAACCCTGTTTGCATAAGAGAGACAAAAATTGAACTGTTTAAGGAACTGAATACTTATCTGTGTTCAAAATCAATCCTGGCAACCCTGCTGCCCAAGCCTATGTGTCCCTACCCCAACCACTGCTTAGACCCTGCAAAAAGCAGGCAATTCTGCAGGTTGCCTATTGAGATGGGAAATTACCAGGTATCAAATGCTCTAGAAGTGCTCAAGGCCATTATATTTGAGTTTATTTATTGCTTTGCAACCTTGGGAATCTAGCGTTTCTTACATCTGCAGAGTTCATTTTTATCCCTCCCTTTCTGGCCTCTGAACCACTGTAAATAGGATCTCTCTGTCAACACTGCAGTCTGAACATTTATTTTTACTTCTTCAGTTGCATGTTGTTCTCATCTTGGATCATTCACTCACTGTGGAAAAATTTGTGATCAGACTTGGATCACAGAAAACCAGGGCTTAGTGTGTTTAGCTGCTGTTTCAGAAACGGCAAATATTTAAACCTGTAGTGCACACTGCCCACCGGCCTTCTGGGTTGAGTTGTCCCAGTGTATCTTCTGCTTTTCTGTCAAATGTGTTCATCTGCCAGACTCCTTTTAAAGAAAGTAATAAATTCCCTCCCTGCAATTATAGTGTAATTTACTGGGAAAGTGTGGCTTAATATGTACATCATTTTTTTGGATCAAATAAATCGCCCTAAAGCAATCTTCAGTTGAAGATTTGTTATTGCAAAGCCCAAGAAGATCGTCCAATTATCATTTAGAGTGGGAGTTGGCCTGTCCTACAGTGGGAAGCTGAGAAGGAAATACAGGTTTTTTCCAGTGGCCTTTGCCTTGGTTTCCACCACTACCATCCTCCATGCTTAAGAGATGAGAGGGCAGGAGCAGCTGGAACTTGGAACCCACTAGACGTTTCAGTTCTTGTCAAATAAGGCCTATGCTAGATACTTACATCCAAGGTAGCATGGCATAGTGATTAGGAATATGGACTCTGAAGCCAGATCACCGAGGTTTAACTTCTGCCTCGAGTCCTGGCTGGCTATGTGGCCTCTCTGTACTTCAGTGTCCTCATCAGCAAAACGGTACCTATATCCCAGTACTACTGTGATGGTTAAATGAATTGATGTATGTCGAGGGCTCAGGACCCAGCCTGGGCCATAATAAGTACTATACATCTAATACAGTGCCTGGCACTAAGTAGGCTCAATAAATTTCTATGAATGAATAGCACTATTTCCTTACTCACCTGTAATAATCCTGTCATGGTTATCATTACCACTAGATCAAAAAGGTAGGGATAAATTTCTGGAAAGAAAATTGGTAGACAATTGGCGTGACTAAAGAGGGAATGAAATATTTTGGAGGATATTCTTAATAGTATGTACTCTCCTGAGTTAGGAATTCCCGTGTATAGGCCTGCACTTTAACAAAGAGGTCTCTGGGGAGAAAGCGGCGCTGCGAATTCTTCAACAAGACAAACAGTAGGCTTCTGCTCTCATGTACAGTGTATTAATCCATTTTGTAAACAAGTCTCTGAGTTCCACTAGGGGGCGCAGTTAATTTTCAGCTTGTTAGTAACGAGATTGACATACGTTGAGCTAGTAAATACTCAAAAGACTTTTCCCACCACAGGGGTTACTGCCCCCGCCACATACACCTAGACTGGCGGGTTCGAACCTAGCATGGGCCAGCTAAACAACAATGACAACTGCAACAAAAAAATAGCTGGGCGTTGTGGCAGGCTCTTATAGTCCCAACTACTTGAGAAGCTGAAGCAAGAGAATCGCTTAACTCCAGGAGTTTGAGGCTGCTATGAACTGTGATGCCATCGCACTCTACCAAGGACTACATAGTGAGACTCTGTCTCAAAAAAAAAAAAAAAGACTTCTCAATCGGTGTGCTAGCTTCACCCACTTCTAGGGAGTATTCTAGCTGAAAATCTCAAGGCTGACTTTTTAACCTACTGGTGCCTGCTTCTTACACTTCTTACACAGTTCCCTCACTCCCCATGCTTCTTCATCCTCTTTCAAGTAAACTCAAGCCTTTGGTTAAGAGTAATTTAGCCATTCACAGTATTTAGGTCTCATAGAAACATGAATGTGATCTGTCACATGGAAGTTGTCTGGTTTCTTCCATACGTTACAGGCATGATGGAGACATTGGGCTTCACTATCTTTAATGCAGAGGGTGCCAAAAAAATGTATACACATTTTAAGAAAGGAAAAATATTAAATTTGTGATACTTAAGTCACATTTGACTTTTACAATTATAAGAGATTTAGCAAATAAAAACAGATGTCCATGAAATACTGGGGACACAACACATACTAAGAATGATTTGTTATTTATCTGAAATACAAATTTAACTGGTATGTTGTATTTTACCTGGCAGCCGTATTTATTCCCATTTTACAAATGAGGATACTGAGGCACAAAGAGACTACTTCCCCAGAGGCACACAGCTAGGACGTGGAAAGCTGATTTGGCTCCAGCACCTATACTTTTATCCACTGTTATATTGTCACTTTTAAACTTATATCAATGGCAGATACATGCACATGCACACACACACACTAATAAAAGACTCTTTTATTCTTGTTATCTTTTAAAAATAAAGCAAAGGCCAAAGTGTCCTTAAATGTTGTATCAATTAGGGTCCAGGCAAGAGACAGGGAAAATTTAATATGAGAATTAGTGTTGTTAACTACTAAAAGGGATAAACAAGAACTCTCAGAGGTAAAGAGGCAATTAATTGCAGAATGTGGCTACTATACCTTGGACTAAGGGAAAAGAGAACAAGGAAGGGACTTAGAAACTCAGAGGAAAGGGCTTTGAGGAGAGTTCCGGCTTGGCACAAGAACGTGCTGCTTGTAGTCCTGGTACTGAAGAAACTGGCTGGAAGGCCATCACTGTTGAACTGCAAAGGGCAGCCTGCCGCTGCTATAAAACTTGGCTGGGATAACTGCATGCTGATCTGCTTGCCGCTGCATGGAAAAACAGAGAATTGGATGGTGGAAAAGGCTTTTCCAGCCTTGCATTGTTACTTCCACACTCCTTATTGTCAAAACCTAGCATCAAGCCAGCTGGCAGAAGAGAAGTATTGCCTATAGAGCCCAGCTCCAGTATTATAAAGCAGAATAAAAAATAATTGTATTTGGAGCTGAAAATGATAAATTCATAACTGGCCCAGGTGGAAACAACATGTTTTATTCCAAGGGTAGAAAGAAGCCTCCAACATCATTACATAAAAGGAAGACAGAGAGGCATTTGGACCTAAAAAACTGAAGGTTTGTAGGATCGCATCTCTTGGAGTAGAGCAGTCTATTATGGAAAAATATGCAGAAGTGAGAGGTTTTCAACAGAGAAAATGCCAGTACAGTGTTAATATAGCTGAGAAATTTGCCCTATAAGAAACTGAGTAAGAAAAACACCCAAAACCCAAACAACAAACCATGGAAGGTAGGTCAACCTTTAGGGAAACTCCTTAGGTATTATTTTCCAAAGGAATGTAATAACATTTGCTTCATGAACTCTTGATATTCTGGGAGAAAACTGATGTTTATAGAAGCAAGGGCATAGATTTGATGAACTGGGAATACCCTATTCACTGCCAGAAGGAATAAGTTTAAGAGGATGATGAATAGAGACAGTTCTCTCATTGTGAAGATTAAGTCAGACCCTGGGTCTTTTACCTTTAGTTGTGAGACAGTAACTATTCTGTATAGTCAGCAGTTACTTCTTTCTCTATAGAACCCTGACTCCTTCCTCCGTAGTAGCTTCTCTAATTGCAAAATATCATCTCTGATTTGCTCTCTAGACAATCATGTCTGTCCTGCAAACTGCTGACTCCAGCCTTACTGGGCAAATTGAACGTATCACTCTTTGAATGCTGATGTTGTCAAGGTTAGTCCAAAGGGCATTCTTCTATATTGAAAGCATGCTTCACCCTCCTGCCTACCCTAGCAGGGGCATCTCTTAGTATTTATGGAACACCCACCCCTCCCACCCTGTACCTAGTCAGCATTGGTTGAGTCAAAGCTCAAACTATTCCATAGGCATGAAAATAACTCCTACCTATAGTTCATGGCTTTGCATTCATTTTCTTGTTTGAATTTGAGATCAAGGATACATCATACTACTTTTTCAAATATCTTCATGTATTTTAGAGATTTTTGTTTTTCTAATCCTTCCTTGTGAGTCAATATAGTATGAACTGGGAATACCCTATTCACTGTCAAAAAGAATAAGTTTAAGAGGATGATGAATAGAGACAGTTCTCTCAATGTGAAGATTAAGTCAGAAGTTGGGTCTATTACCTTTAGTTCTGAGACAGTAACTATTCTAAACACTAAAAACTATAGTGTTTAAAAGCATGGACCAGAATTCCTGGGGTCAAATCTTAGCTCAAATATTTACTAGGTTTATGAATTCAGGTGAGATTTTTAACTTGTCTTTGCCTAGTTTCCTCATCTATAAATAAGCATCATAATAATAGTATCTATTTCAATGGGCTATTAGGAGAAATAATGTTCACATAAGAGACTTAGAGTAGGATCAACTGCCTTGGTAATTACTCTCCTTCCCCTAAGAACTGGAAGACATTGGGCAATAGGCAGTACTGTACTATTCTTTCATGGTGATCCCTGAAAGAAGAGAAACAAACTAGGTGAGCCCAATCATTGCTTCAGCTTACTGACAAGGCAGTAAGTTAAATCCAAAGGGAGTCCAGCAGTCTCACTAAATTGAGGAGACCAATAGTAGAGTTTAGGGAGGCCCAAGGCAGCTAGAATTTGCAGCTCACAGTGCTGAAGAGGAGGCAGTTGCCCAAAGTAGAAAGAAGTTCCAGATAAGTGCAGAGGTGTTTCCTCAACTCTTTTGCTAAGTATAGATCTGCACTTCTGTGGGGCAAAAATCCACAAGACTGAGGAAATAACCACCAGAAAGAAGTAGGCCAAGCAATCCCAGAGCTCATATAAGACTGGGAATACTTCCCATTACACAAGCCAGAATGGAAAAAAATTTGTAATACATAGAGCATTGGGCAAAGTTTTTTGAATAATCACATTGTTATGGTGTATGTTGGCTCTGGACCTAACTTTATCAAGCTTAAAAGAAAGCCTCTAAAGAAATAAATATATTTGCTGGTAACTTAATCATATGCCAGGAAAAAATGCAACAGTCTTTAAAGGAATACAACAAAATCTGGCACTTGACATTATACAATTCACAATGTTTGTTATATAATAAGAAATTACCAGGCATTCAAAGAGGCAGGAAAATGTAATCCATAAACAGGAAAAAATAAATCAATAGAAATAGATTTCTAAAATGAGAGAGATGATAGAATTTTTATACCTTGTTCTAATTTAAGACCTTAGAACTACCATTATAAAGCTGCTAAAGGACATAAATAAAAATATAAATATAAGAGAGAAATGAAATATATAGCAAAGACCCAAATGGAACTTGTAGAGATGAAAAATATATCTGAAATGAAAAATACATTGAATAGCATTAACTACAGATTGGAACTGGAAGAAGAAAAAATAGTGAATGTAGAGGCATAGTAATAAAAACTATCCACACTGAAACATACAGAAAAAAAATAACAGAAAGAACAAATCTTGAGTGAACTGTGGGCCAGTATCACATGGTTTAAATACATATAATTAGCATCCAGGAGAGAAAAGAAGAGAGAAGAAATATTTAAAGAAATAACAATCAAAAAGTTTCCACAATAAATTCACAGAACCAAGAATCTCAATAAACCCTAAGCAGTGTAAACATAAGGAAAGCTGCACCATGGCATACTATATAAAATTTCTGAAAATAAGTGATAGAATGAAAAATCTTAGAAGAACTAGAAAAAGAGGGGAGATAGAGAAAGAGAGAAAAGAAAAAGAAAAG
Organism: Otolemur garnettii; assembly: GCF_000181295.1. Taxonomy (NCBI): domain Eukaryota; kingdom Metazoa; phylum Chordata; class Mammalia; order Primates; family Galagidae; genus Otolemur; species Otolemur garnettii. The sequence continues at coordinate 4,840,229 of NW_003852499.1, forward strand.
ACACATTGGTTCAGAACATATTTAAATTGCTGAAAGGATTTAAAAAGGGTCAACCTAAATTTATATAGCAAGAAGAGAAAAATATTTCAAAAATGAAGGCAAATAGTAATTAGGTAAGAAAAAGAAATAAAAGGTGTCCAAATCAGAGAGGAAGAAGTAAAATTATTTCTTTTTCAAAGTGACATAATCTTACATATAGAGAAACCCTAAAGCCTCCCTACTCAACACACAAACTGTTAGAGCTCATAAGTTCAGTAAAGTTGCAGGATACAAAATCAACACACAATACCAGTTGCATTTCTATGCCTTAAAAATGAATTTTCAAAAAGGACATTAAGTAAACAATCCCATTTACAATAGCATCAAAAATAACAAAATACTTAGGGAAAAAACTAATGAGGTGAAAGACATGTACACTGAAAACTACAAACCACTGATTAAAGAAATTAAAGGAGTTACAAATAAATGGAAAGACATCCTGTGTTCATGTACTGAAAGACTTAATATTGTTCAAAGGTCCATATTACCCAAAACAACTTAGAGATTCAGTGCAATCCTTAGAAAAATTCCAAAGGCATTTTTTACAGAAATATAAAAAAATCCTAAAATTAACAGTGAACAACAAAGGACCTTGAAGAGCCAAAATAATCTTAAGAAAGAAAAACAAAGCTGGAAGCATTATACTTCCTGGTTTCAAAATATGTTACAAAGCTACAGTAAGTTAAACAGTATGTTGTTGGCATCAAGGTAGATATATAGTAGAACAATGGAAATTAATAGAGTTTAGAAATATACCCAAGCATATACTGTTAACTAATCTTTTACAAAGATGCCAAGACTATATACAATGGAGAAAAGATAACGGTGTTGGAAAAATTGGCTACCCACATGCAAAAAAAAAAAAAAGAAAAGAAAAGAAAAAAGAAACTGGATTGGACCTCATGCCATACACAATAATCAACTCAAAATGGTTTAAAGACTTAAACATAAGACCCAATACTATAAAACTTATAGAAGAAAGCATAAGGTAAAAGTTTTATTATATTTGTCTTGGCAGTGATTTCATCGATATAGCATCCAAAGCACAGGCAACAAAAGCTAAAATAGGTTAGTTGGACTACATTAAACTAAAAAGCTCTGCATGGCAAGGAAACAGTTAACAACGTGAAATGGATGGCAACCTATGGAGCAGGAGAAAGTATTTACAAACCATTATCTGATAAAAGAGGCATTAATACCCCAAATGTGTAAGGAACGACTTCAACTCAATAACAAGAAAACAAATTACAATTAAAAAGTGGACAAAGGAACCGAATAGACATTTCTCCAAAAAGACATACAAATGGTCAAAAGGTGTATGAAAATATGCTTATCATCAATGATCACCAGGGAAATACAAATTAAAATCACAATTAGATATCACCTTATACTTGTTAGGATGACTATTGTCAAAAATAAAAACAGACTGGGGCAGTGGCTCACGCCTATAATCCTAGCACTCTGGGAAGCCAAGGTGGGTGGATTGCTCTAGCTCAGAGTTCAAGGCCAACCTGAGCCACAGCAAGACCCCATCTCTAAAAAGAAATAGCCAGGTATTATGGTGGATGCCTGTGGGCCCACCTACTTGGGAGGCTGAAGATCACTTGAGGTTGCTGTATGATGTCATGGCACTCTACCAAGGGCAACAAAGTGAGACTCAGTCCCCCTGCCAAAAAAAAACGATAACCAATTAGCAAGGATGTGGACACGTTGGAACCTTTGTACACGGTTGATGAAAATGTAAAATAGTGCAGCCACTATGTAAAACAATATGGAGTTTCCTCAAAAATTAAAAATAGAAGTAACATATGATTCAACAATTCCAGTTCTGGGTATTTATCCAAAGAATTGAAAGCAGGATTTCAAAAAGATATTATATTAGCACTGTCATGGTCAATGCAGCACTATTCACAATAGCCAAAATGTGTAAATAACCTAACAAATATAAAAACAATGTCATGAAGTTTCTAAAATATGACAATAATAAAAAAGGAAAGAAGGGGTGAGCGGAAGTATAATGATATATGTTTCTTTTACTACAGATGAAGAGGAATAATATAAGAAGGTAGATTGTGAAAAATTAAATTGGATATTGTAAACCCTAGAGCAACTCCTTAAAAAAGAATTATTTGTAATCGATAAATGGAAATAAACTGGTATTATAAAGAAATTATTCAGTTAACCCAAAAGGAGGCTAGAAAATAGTTAAAAGGTTAAAAAAAAAAAAAGTAGATGGCGGTTGGAGGAACGGCGGTGATCACACGTCGTCTGCTGGGAAGAACTGGATTCTCGTTTCAGGTCACCGTCAGAAAAGCTAAGTTTGCTCTACGGTAGGGATCAGGAGATCTGATCCTGATTGCAGAACCATCCCTGATTACAGAATCTTGGGTTGTGTCTCCCACTTCATCCTTCCAGACCATCCCAGAAGACCTGTAAGATTCCATCTGGGAAATCACTAGCAGTTCTTAGAAGGGAAAGAAGGAGGATTGTTGGTTGGAATAAAAACAGGGTTGAATGAGTTCCAGAAAGCAGGGTTCTCAAACTCGTGGACAACAATCTACAGAAGAAGACAACTTCAAAAAGCCAACTAGAAGCAACATGCAGAGAAGTAAGATGAGAGGGGCTTCCTCCGGAAAGAAGACAGCTGCTCCGCAGCAGAAAAATCTTGAGCCAGCTCTCCCAGGAAGATGGGGGGGTCGCTCTGCAGAGACCCCCCCTTCAGGATCTGCGAGGAAGACAAGAAAGAACAAGCAGAAGACTCCTGGAAATGGAGATGGTGGCAGTACCAGCGAAGCACCTCAGCCTCCACGGAAGAAAAGGGCCCGGGCAGATCCAACTGTCGAAAGTGAAGAGGCATTTAAGAATAGAATGGAAGTTAAAGTGAAGATTCCTGAAGAATTAAAACCATGGCTTGTCGAGGACTGGGACTTAGTTACCAGGCAGAAGCAGCTTTTCCAACTTCCTGCAAAGAAGAACGTGGATGCGGTTCTTGAAGAGTATGCTAATTGTAAGCGGTCGCAGGGCAATGTTGATAATAAGGAATATGCAGTTAACGAAGTTGTGGGAGGAATAAAAGAATACTTCAATGTGATGTTGGGCACTCAGCTGCTCTACAAGTTTGAGAGGCCCCAGTATGCTGAAATTCTCTTGGCTCACCCTGATGCACCAATGTCCCAGGTTTATGGAGCGCCACACCTACTGAGATTATTTGTAAGAATCGGAGCAATGTTGGCCTATACGCCTCTTGATGAGAAAAGCCTTGCATTGTTGTTGGGCTATTTGCATGATTTCCTAAAATATCTGGCAAAGAATTCTGCATCTCTGTTTACTGCCAGTGATTACAAAGTGGCTTCTGCTGAGTACCACCGCAAAGCCCTGTGAGGGCCTACTGACCACTCACTGTTCTGAGTCTGGTATCTGTAAACACTTTTTGTTCTTAGTCCTTTTCTTGTATAATTGATGTTCTTTAAAATTGTTAATGTAAACAGGGCTTCTGTTTCAGTTTGTTTTCTGTTCTGTTTTAAACAGAAAATAAAAGGAGTGAAGCTCCTTTTCTTGTTTCAAAGTTGCTACCAGTGTATGCAGTAATTAGACAAAGACGAAACATTCAGTAGAACATTTTATTGCCTAGTTGACAACATTGCTTGAATGCTGGTGGTTCTATCCCTTTGACACTACAGTTTTCTAATATGTGTTAATGCTACGTGAAAAAAAATGCCCTGATTCCTAGTGCCAAAGGTTCGACTTGATGTATATACCCGAAAACCCATGCATTTGTGCTCTTTTTTTTTTTTATGGTGCTTGAAGTAAAACAGCCCATCCTCTGCAAGTCCATCTATGTTGTTCCTTAGGCATTCTATCTTTGCTCAAAATGTTAAAGGATGGTGATTTGTTTCATGGTTTTTGTATTTGAGTCTAATGCACGTTCTAACATGATAGAGGCAATGCATTATTGTGTAGCCACGGTTTTCTGGAGAAGTTGATATTTTAGGAATTGTATTTCAGATCTTAAATAAAATTTGTTTCTAAATTTCAAAGCAAAAAAAAAAAAAGTATGGCACAAATTGAAAATGATAGAAAGATGGCAAATTTAAACTCAAAAAAATTAAATAAAATGTGAATGTCTAAACAACCCAATTAAAAATCAAAAATTGTAACATTGGATGAAAAAGCACAACCCAACTATATGCTGTACTCAAAAAACCCATACACACACACACACACACACACACACACGACATAGTTAGGTTTAAAATATAAAGATGGAAAAGAGATAACAAACACCAATTAAAAGAAAGCTGGAGTAACTACTCATATGTTAGTGGTAGACAATGTAGATTCAAGAACCAGGAATATCATCAGAGACAGAAATGGACATTCTATGATGATAAAGGGGTAAATTCTTCAAGAAGGCAAAACAATGCTAAATGTAAATGTACCTAATAATAGAAATTCAAAATACATGAAGCCATATGCATCTGATTGAACAAAGAGAGAAATAAATAAATATACAGTTAGAGTTGAAAATTTCAGCACTCTTCTCTCAGTAACTGACGAAACAAGTAGAAAATAACCACAAGGCTATAGAACACTCAACACTATTAACCAGTATGATCTCATTGAGATTTATAGAACATTCCACCCAGCAAGAGCATAATATATATTTTATCCAAGTCCATATGGAACATTCACCAAGATAGACCATAAACTGGGCCATAAAATTAGTTGCAATAAATTTAAAATAACTGAAATCATAAGGAGTATGTTATTTGGCCATAACAAAATAATAACACAAATATATCAGGAACATTTCCAAATACTTGGGTATTAACACATTTCTAAATATCCTATGGCCAAAAAGAAATAGAAAAACAAATTGGAAAATACTTTGAACTGAATGAAAATGAAAACGCACTTTTAAATTGTGAGATGCAAGTTGGATGCAGCAGCACATGCCTATAATCCCAGCTACTTGGGAAGCTGAGGCAAGAAGATTGCTTGACCCCAAGAGTTCTATATAATTCAGCCTGGGCAACGTAGTGAGATCTATCTCTAAAAAAGAAAAAAAATTGTAAGTTGCAGCTAAAATAGTACTTAGAGAAACATTTATTGCCTTGAATGATCATATTAGAAAATGAAAAAGATCTGAAGTTAATAATCTTATTTTCCATTTTATAAAACTATAAAAAGAAGAGCAAATTAAACCTGAAACAGGCAGAAGAAAGGAAATAGTAAAGATAAAAGCATAAACCAATGACACAGAAAACAGAAAAGCAATAAAGAAAAATCAATGAAACCAAAGCAGATGCATTAAATAAATCAATCAAATTAGCAAGGTGTGGTAGCTCACCCCTGTTATTCCAGCTCTTTGGGAGGCCAAAGCAGGAGGATCACTTGAAACCAGGAGTTTGAGACCAGCCGGGGCAACGTAGCAAGATTCTGTCTCTACAAAGGGAGGAAAGAAAGAAGGAAGGGAGTGAGTTTAGGAGGGCGTTAATAAGCCACAAGCTAGCCTGATACAGTAAAAGGAGAGAAGACACAGGGTGGTGCCTGTGGCTCAAAGGAGTAGGGTGGTGGCCCCATATGCTGGAGGTGGTGGGTTCAAACCCAGCCCCAGCCAAAAACTACAAAAAAATAAAAATAAAAGCAGAGAAGACACAAATTAACCAACATCAGGAATGAAAAAGGGGACATCATTACAGATTCTACAGACACTAAAAAATAATCAGAGAATATTATGAACAATTTTATGCCAATACACTTGATGAAAAATATCTTGAAAAACACAAACTAACAAAGGCCATATATGAATAAATAGATTCACTGGCATGGTGGCTCATGCCTGTAATTCTAGCACTTTGGTTGGCCAAGGCAGGAGGATCACTTGAGCTCAGAAGTTCAAGACCAGCCTAAGCAAGAGCAAAACCATGTCTCTACAAAAAAAATAGAACAATTAACTAGCACTTGCCTGTAGTCCAAGTTATTAGTGGCACTTGCCTATAGTCCAAGTTATTCAGTCAGGAGGATCATTTGAGGTTGCAGTGAACTATGATGAAGCTATTGCACTCTATATATAGCCTAAGTGCACTCTATATAGCCTAAGTGACAGAGTGGGAACCTGCTACAAAAAAATAAAAATAAAGAATGAAAGAATAAACAAACTAAAAAGGCCTGTATCTGTCTTACATTTTGAATCTGTAATTTAAAACCTGCTGTCAACCTTCAGACCCAAATGACTTCCCTGATGAATTCTATCCAATATTCAGGGAAGAAATAATGCCAATCTTACCCAAATGCTTTTTCTTTTTCTTTTTCTTTTCTTTTTTGAGACAGAGTCAAACTTTCTTGCCCCCACTAGAGTGCTATGGCATCATAGCTCACAGCAACCTCAAACTCTTGGGCTCAAGCAATCCTCTGGCCTCAGCCTCCAAAGTAGCTGGGCCTACAGGCACCCACCACAATGCCCAGCTGTTTACAGACAGAGTCACCCTCTTTCTCAGTCTGGTCTCAACTCTTGAACTCAAGCAATCCACCTACCTCAGCCTCCCAGAATGCTGGGATTACAGGTGTGAGCCACTATGCCTGACCACAAATGCTTTCATGAAGTAAAAAACTTCATATGAATACTTCCTCATTTTATAAATTCAGTATTATCCTGATAACCAAACCAGATAAAAATATTAATAAAAAGCTACCAATGTCTCTTAGACACAAAAACCTTTGAGAAAATATTAGCAAACCAAAAAGACATCATGACAAAAAATAGTTTATCCCAGGAGTGCAATATTAACTTGATCTTTGAAAATCAAGCAATGTAATTCACCACACTAATAGACAAAAAGACAAACTAAAGGATCATCTCAATAGATGAAGAAAAAGGATCAGAGAATATTAAAAACTCATTCATAATAAAAATCCTCAGCAAAACTTGGAAGAGAATGAAATTTCCTCAAACCAATGAATAGTATCCTAATAAGTAGGATGTTAGCTATTGGTTTCTAATGTGAGAACAAAGCCCAGGACCAGATGGCTTCACATCAGAATTCTACCAAACCTTTAAAGAGGAACTAGTACCTATACTACCTATACTACTTAACCTTTTCCAAAATATAGAAAAACATGGAGTACTACCCAACACATTCTATGAAGCAAACATCACCTTGATCTCCAAACCAGGAAAAGACCCAACAAAGAAAGAAAATTACAGACCAATATCACTAATGAATATTGATGCAAAAATATTCAACAAGATACTAACAAACAGAATCCAGCAACACATCAAACAAATTATACACCATGACCAAGTGGGTTTTATCCCAGGATCTCAAGGATGGTTCAATGTATAAAAATCTATAAGCATAATTCATCACATAAACAAATTAAAAAATAAAGACCATATGATTCTCTCAATTGATGCAGAAAAAGCATTTGATAATATGCAGCATCCTTTCATGATCAAAACACTTAAGGAAATTGGCACAGAAGGAACATTTCTCAAAATGATAGACGCTATCTACAGCAAACCCACAGCCAATATCATACTGAATAGAGTTAAATCGAAATCATTTCCACTCAGATCAGGAACCAGGCAAGGTTGCCCATTGTCTCCATTGCTCTTTAACATTGAAATGGAAGTTTTAGCCATTGCAATCGGGGAAAAAAAAGCAATCAAGGGTATCCATATAGGATCAGAAGAGATTAAACTTTCACTCTTTGCAGATGACATGATTGTATACCTGGAAAATACCAGGGATTCTACTGCAAAACTCTTAGAAGTGATCAAGGAATACAGCAGCATCTCAGGTTACAAAATCAACATTCATAAATTGGTAGCCTTTATATAGTCAAGCTGAAAAAATAGTCAAGAACTCTATTCCATTTACAGTAGTGCCAAAGAAGATGAAATATCTGGGAAGTTACCTAACAAAGGACATGAAAGACCTTTATAAAGAGAACTATGAAACTCTAAGAAAAGAAATAGCTGAAAATGTTAACAAATGGAAAAACATACCATGCTCATGGCTGGGAAGAATTAACATTGTTAAAATGTCCATACTACCCAACGCAATATATAACTTTAATGCAATCCCTATTAAGATTCCATTGTCATAGTTTAAAGATCTTGAAAAACTAATACTTCGTTTTATATGGAATCAGAAAAAACCTCAAATAGCCAAGACATTACTCAGAAATAAAAACAAAGCAGGAGGAATCACGCTACCAGACATCAGACTATACTATAAATCCATTGTGATCAAAACAGCATGGTATTGGCACAAAAACAGAGAGGTAGATGTATGGAACAGAATAGAGAACCAAGAGATGAACCCAGCTACTTAGCGTTATCTGATCTTTGACAAGCCAATTAAACATTGAGTGGGGAAAAGATTCCCTATTTAACAAATGGTGCTGGGCGAACTGGCTGGCGACCTGCAGAAGACTGAAACTGGATCCACACCTTTCACCACTAACTAAGATTGACTCTCACTGGATTAAAGATTTAAACTTAAGACATGAAACTATGAAAATACGAGAAGAAAGTGTAGGGAAAACGCTTGAAGAAATTGGCCTGGGTGAAAATTTTATGAAAAGGGCCCCCACCCTGGGCAATTGAAGCAACATCAAAAATACACTACTGGGACCTCATCAAATTAAAAAGCTTCTGCACAGCCAAAAGCACAGTAGGTAAAGCAAGTAGATAGCCCTTAGAATGGGAGAAGATATTTGCTGGTTATGTCCCCAACAAAGGTTTAATAACCAGAATCACAGAGAATGCAAACGTATTAGCAAAAAGAGAACAAGTGATCCCCTCTCAGGGTAGGCAAGGGACTTAAAGAGAAACTTCTCTGAAGAAGACAGGCACATAGCCTACAAACATATGAATAAATGCTCACCATCCTTAATCATCAGAGAAATGCAAATCAAAACTACTTCAAGATATCATCTAACACCAGTAAAATTAGCCCATATCACAAAATCCCAAAATCACAGATGCTGGCATGGTTGTGGAGAAAAGAGAACACTTCTACACTGCTGGTGGGATTGCAAACTAATATGTTGCTTTTGGAAAGACATCTGGAGAACACTTAAGGAACTAAAAAGAGACCTGCCATTTGATCCTATAATTCCCCTATTAGATATATATCCAGAAGACCAAAAATCACACTACAATAAAGATATTTGTATCAGAATGTTCATTGCAGCCCAATTCATAATTGCTGGTCATGGAAGAAGCCCAAGAGCCCATCGATCCACGAATGGATCAATAAATTGTGGTATATGTACACCATGGAATACTATGCAGCCATTAAGAAAGATGGAGACTTTACCTCCTTCATGTTTACATGGATGGAGCTGGAAAGTATTCTTCTTAGAAAAGTATCCCAAGAATGGAAGAAAAAGTATCCAATGTACTCAGCCCTACTATGAAACTAATTTATAGTTTTCATAGGAAAGCTATAACCCAATTTTAGCCCAGGAATATAGGGAGAGGGAGGGGAGGGGAGGGGAGAGGGTGGGTGGCAGGAGGGTGATTGGTGGGATCATGCCTACGGTCCATCTTATAAGGGTACATGTGAATCTCTCTAAATGTAGAATATAAATGTCTTAACACAATAACTAGGAAAAAGACATGAAGGCTATGTTAACTAGTTGGATGAAAGTATTTCAAATTGTATATAGAAACAGTACACTGTACCCCGTGATAGTATTAATGTACACTGCTTTGATCTAATAATAAAAAAAAAAGATTGGATAGGAAGCAAGATGTCTGTTCAACTCAACACTACACTAAAGGTTTTTGACAATGCAATCAAGTAAGAAAAGGACATTAAAGGAAGGGAAAGGAAGAGGTAAATTGGAAAGAAGTAAAATGATCTTTATTTACAGTCAACATGTTCCTATATGTAAAAAAAGTCTTAAAGAATCCACAAAAAAGCACACAGAATGAATTAGTTTTAAGATTGTACCATACTAGGACAACACAAAAATCTATATATCAGCAATGAATAATTAAAAAGTAGAATGGCACACAGTGTCATTTACAATAGTGTTACCATGAACTATGTAGGAATAAGTTCATTATGATATGTGGAAGACCTACCTTTACACTACAAACTATATGCTGTACCCCTAGACAAAGGACCCAGGCAGAGATTTTCTGACTTGGGTACCTCTGGTGCTTTTTCTGTAGTCTTTGTATATAATAAATCCTATCTTACCACTGGGTGGTGGTGGTGGTGGTGGTGGAACTATATGTTTATGAATCAGAAGACTCAATATTGCTAAAATGTCACTTGTACTCAATTTTTCCTATCAATTCACACAATATCAAGCTGATTCTTAAATTTATATGGAAACGCAAAAATTCTCAGAACAACCAATACAGTTTTGAAAGAGAATACAATTTAGATGAGTGAGTTTACACTATCTGATTTTAGACATTAAAGACTACAATAATCAAGACAGTATGTTATTAGAATAAAGATAGACAAGAAAACCCAGAAATAGACCCACATGAATATGACTGACTGATTTTTGTTAAAGCTACAATTCAATGAGGAAAATGATAATCTTTTAAACATACAGTGTTGGAATAAGTGGATGGCCATATGGAATAAAATGAACTTCAACCTTACATGACACCATTCATAAAAAATAACTCACAATAGATTGTATACCTAAATGCATATGTAAAATTGTAAAACTCTAGAAGAAATCTTGGTAGAATAATTTTGTGTCCTTTGCTTGGGCAAAGATTTCATTGATGGGTTACAAAAAGCACAAACCAAAAGTACTGATGAATTAAAATCAATTCAAATATTTTGCCTTCCAAAGACTGTATCAAGTCACATGCTCTGAGGCTGGCAGGTTCGAACCTGGCCCTGGCCAGCTAAACAACAATGACAACTGCAACAGAAAAATAGCCAGGAATTGTGGCGGGCACCTATAGTCCCAGCTACTGGGAGGCTGTGGCAAAAGGATCACTTAAGTCCAAGAGGTTGAGGTTGCTGTGAGCTGTGACGCTATGGCCTTCTACCGAGGGTGACATAGTAAGACTCTGTCTCAAAAAAAAGACTGTATCAAGAAAATTAAAAAGCAATTTACTGCTTCAGTGAAAATATTTGCAAAATGTATATCTGATAAAGGACTTGTATCCAGAATAGGAAAAGGACTCTTACAACTCAATAATAAGAAAAATCACCTATTTTTGGTAAGTGGCAGACACTTACCAAAGAGAATATATGAATGACAAACAAGCACATGAAAAGATTGCAACACTATTTAGTTATTAGGAAAATGCAAATTAAATCCACACCAAGATACCATTACATACCCACTGGAATGGCCAAAAGTAAAAAGACTGGAGGGCAGCACCTATGGTTCAGTGGGTAGGGCGCCAGCCCCATATACCAAGGGTGTTGGGTTTGAACCCGGCCCCGGCCAAACCACAACAAAAAAAATAGCTGAGCATTCTGGCGGGTGCCTGTAGTCCCAGCTACTCGGGAGGCTGAGGCAAGAGAATTGCCTCAGCCCAGGAGTTGGAAGTTGCTATGAGCTGTAACATCACAGCACTCTACTGAGAGGGATAAAGTGAGACTCATTCTCTAAAAAAAAAGTCAAAAGACTGACAATACTAAGTGTTGACAATGATGTGGAGCAGCTAGAACTTTCTTACATTGAGGATGGGAATGCAAAAAATGAGATAGCCACTCAAACAATATGACAATTTCTCATAAAGTTTCTTTATGACTTAGCAATCCCACTCTACATATTTGCACAAAAGAAATAAAAACATATGTCTACCCTATGATTTATGCATGAAATTTCTTTGCAGCTATATTCATGAAGCCCTAAACTGGAAACAACCCAAATGCCACCAATTAATTAACAGATAAACAAATTGGGCTGTATTCATTCGTTAGAGTACCATTCTACTCAGTCATGGGAATACTACCGATCTTGCAACAACAGGAACACAGTCAGAAATACACTAAACAAAAGCAGACACAAACGTGTGATGTCATTTATATGAAATTCTAGAAAGGCAAAACTGTTATGATAGAAATATCAGTAAGGTCTGGGGTCATGACTCAGAGAAGGGATTGATTGTATAGGAACAAAGAGACTTCTATGAGTAGTAGAAATCTGGCTTGCTTGTGGTTGTGGTTACAGGGTGTATACATTTGTCAAAACTCATCAAACTTCATTTTTAAAATGGAGAATGGATAAATGATGGATTTTTTTAGCAACATAAAGGTACAAATTACCAGTACATGTAACCATGTGAATAAATTCCACAGACATCTTGAATGAAAGAATCCAGATACAAGAATACATACCATATTATTCTGTTTATTTAAGGTCTAAAAGAGGCAAATAATCATTTGCAGTGAAAAAAAATCAAAGATGTGCTTGCATCCGGAGCAGGGGCCAGGAAGTTTTGACTGAGGAGAGGTCCAAGGTAACTTTTTCGATGGCTGGTAGGTAGTATTCTGTACTTTGACTGGAATGTGAGTTACATAGCTGTATGATCTGTGAATTTCCTTGTGCGTAAATTTTACCTCAATAAATTTGTCTTTATGCTGAGCACTCACACCTGGAATCTTGGGAGGCCAAAGCAGGTGGATGGCTTGAGCTCAGGAGTTTGAGACTAGCCTGAACCAGAATGAGACCCCGTCCCTACTAAAACCAGAAAAACTAGCTGGGCATTGTAGCGGGCACTCCCAGCTCCTCAGGAGGCTAAGGCGGGAGGATCGCTTGAACCAATGAGCTCGAGGTTTTTGTGAGCATGACACCACAGCACTCTATCCAGGGCAACAGAGTGAGGCTATGTCTCAAACAAAACAAAACAAAACAAAACTTTTTCTTTAAAACCAAAAACATGCTTTCATATGCATCTTCAGAACTACTTGAGAGAGGAATGCAACAAAAACTTCCCATTTCACGTTTCAGAAATCCAATGTTCGAATCAATTATGTGACTTGCCTGTGATCACACAGCTGGAATAAGAATTCAGTCTTTTCACTTCCTTTCCACTCCTTTTTCTATTTAATATGCTACTTAGTGGTTTCAACTGAACCGTGGAACACAATGTAAGTTTGTCTTTTATAAATAAGTAAACGGAATGTGATGCTCTAGAGCCAAACCAAACTTGTGTGTTTTCTGCAACCATGAGACCCAAATAAATATATCCTCTGCCCTGATCTCTCACGTGGGCACAGCATAGTGTTTAAATTGCAATTTACATGTTACCATTTTCTCCACCCCTTGTTAAATTGTAAAAGAAAACCACTCAAATAATAACAGATAGGAACTCTGGTTGACAACCGTTAATCAGCAGAGTTGTTGTTGGGTTTGTCGTGAAGTTCAGACAGATGTAGAGCTGATTCATCCGAGATATCTTCTTCCTGTCTCATAGATGTTTCTTTTACAAGTGCAGCCATGATGGAAACGATTTCCTCAAGCAGAGAAGCATCATTTTTTATCACTAATATGCTATACTGGGAAGGAGCTAGAACCTTCCAATAAGTTCAAAATGTCCAATTATATGAAGTCACAAATATTCAGGGCTTTACTGTCAAAGGGGAACAGCAGTTTTTAAGTTCGGAGATCATATCGTTCAATGGGCTTTTTTCCAAATTTTACCATAAAGCACTTGAGAAGTATCTCTTACTGTGAATCGATTTCTAGGTATTGTTGCTATTATTTGGCTTTTTAAAAGGATGACTCTGATGTAGGTAAGTTACAGCTTTGCTTGGTCAGTGGTTTATATTTCTGGAAAAACTTCTGAAGCCTAAGACCATTCCTATGCCCTTCTACCTCTAGATGGGGCTCTTCTCATTTCATCCCAGATTCACGGTCTCCAAAAATCCAATGAAGAAGGTGGAACAGATGCTAATTGCCATGGACTCTACTTTTTGTGAAGGCTCCTACACAAATGGCCCTTCCTTCCTTGCTTGCTCCCTTCCTTCAAATGTTACTGAGCACCTACTATGTGTCAGACATTGAAATGTTATAATGACAAATCCTGCTCCTTGAGTTACATCTAATAACAGAGACAGATGTGTATCAGATAATCATAGCACAATTTTAAAGAGCTATGATGAAAGGCAAGGAAGAGTAACCTGGAAAGGTAAATTAGGCCTGGATGATGAAGGGGCTGGTATACTGTGCTAAGAGGCTGGTAGACTTTCTTGAGAGGGTAGCTTAGAACTTCAGGGTGCTTTAAGCAGGGTGGCATCATGATCAGAGCTGAGCATTGGAGACATCACTCTGGCCTCAATGTGATAGATGGATTACAGCTGTGAAGACTAGAGGCTCCTTTGCTGGTTCTCCCTCATTTTCCTGACCTCTCTAAATGTTGGAATTTCATCAGGGCCCACTCCTAGGCCTTCTCTGTCTTTCTTTTTTTCTTTCTGTCTATAGCTATACCCCACCTTGCCCTGCTGTGGCAGGTGATCTCACCTAGTTTGTCTGTTTTAAATAGGAGCTATTAAGTGATCCCAACATTATAACCGCAGCCCAGAGCTCTCCCCAGACCCACAGCATCCTACATCTAAAAGACTTCCCAGCCTTCACGTGGCTGTCTGAAACCTGTTCTTTCCCAGCATAGTGAATGTCACCACCATTCATCTAGTTATTTACCCAAACCACTCTCCATGAGACACCTTCCTTTCCCTTTACTCCCACACCAATCCGTCATGTCTGGTCTGTCTCTCTAATATATCCTGGTCCCATCTATTTCACTCCAGCTCTTCTACCGTCACCTTACCCAAGCCACCATTAGCTCTCATTTGCATTCCTACAGTAGCTTCCTAACTGCACTCCCTCCCTTCCCTTTGACCATACGCAAATCAGAGTGATTTCTTAAAAGCATAAGTCAGATCACCCCACTCCCTTGCTTACAACCTATCAGTTGGTTCCTGCTGCACTTATAAAGTGTTCCCAACCCCAATCTGAGGACCAAAATGCTATTCCATGCTCCTTAGACTATGTTTATTTGGATATAATCAAAGAAAATGCTGGAAAGTCAATATTACAATTTAACCATCTGATCAAGATTTTCTTTTTTTTCCACATCATTTCTAATATGAAATTGTTCAGCTTGAAAAGATTTAGAACCTCCCGAACCACTGACTTTTACAGCTCCTTAATGTACTGAGCTCAGATAGTGAAATTTACTGGATCAAAGCAATCGATTTTTAGAGGCAGGTGGGCTTCAGAGGGCATTTTGTTCAACTGAGGGGAAAAAAGTGCCCAAGTTAAATATAGCTTCCCAAGTGGCTGGACCAGGAAAAGAACTCAAGGGATATTGAATTAAACAAGCCCACTGAGCGGCACTGAATTTGAACTTCAGCTTCTGATCGCGGTGGACAAGGTTTGCAGAACACTAGTGACGTGTTTGTGCTGTTCTCCCTTGTCCCATACATTAGTTCAGTTGACATTTCTGACTCTCAGAGACAGCACGGAGCCTCATCATTTCCCATTGCAGGGCTGTTCCAGCTGCTGCCTTCGGATTTCTGGAGAAATGACTGCCTTTAGCAAAATGTGTGTTTTGGTTTTTCATGACACTTTTAGCCTCCTCCCACCCTCGTCTGACTTATTATATTCATCTCCATCTCTGTTCCTCTTTCTAAGCTCCATCTCTCTCTCTCTCTTTTCTCTTCTGCTTCCACTGCAGGACTTTTGGCTCAAGTGGGTGTTTTATATTCATTACGCCAGCCAGCCCAAATAGTCTGGGAAATAACCGTTGGAAGGGAAAGCTGATAACAATTTTGCTTATTTCTCAGCTTTCTCAAGTTGTTGTTGTTGTTGTTGCTGTTCATGTTCTTCTTGTTCTTCTTCTTCTGCTTCTTCTTTTTTGACGGAGTCTCACTCAGTTGCCCTGGGGTAGAGTGATATGGTGTCATAGCTCACAGCAACCTTAAACTCTTGGGCTCAAGTGATTCTCTTGCCTCAGCCTCCCAAGTAGTTGGGACTATAGGCATCCACCACAATGCCCGGGTCAGTTTTCTATTTTAGTGGAGATGGGGTCTTACTCTTGCTCAGACTCTTTGCTCACCTCAGCCTCCCAGGGTGCTAGGATTACAGGCGTGAGCCACCATGCCCAGCCCCTCTCAAGTTCTTCTGACAGTCTGCCTGGGGCTTCATTATTCCTCCATGGGGTATTACTTAAGAATCTTTGTCTATACCGTGACATAAACAGTGATCTGACAGATCCTAATGCAACGTGGGTGCACATCCCTGTTTGTCTCTCATTGCGCTAGCAGTGGAGAGCAGCCCACCCAGTATTCAAAACACTAAGCAGAATCATCCATCTGAAGGGATTATGCATTGTGCAAAAAGCCACCTTCATTCTCTAAGCAAACCATGCCCTTGTCATCTCTCCAGGAGGACACATCCTTCCCCTATGAGCTATATGGGCACCAAAAGACAGAGTTCATTTTCTGCTCACAGCCTCCCAGAGACCACCAAACTTTACAGTCTTAGAACTGGATGGGGCCTGAAGGTCATGCAGTATAACCATTTATATTCTTATGATCATACTGGAAGGTTCTCCAGGTTTAATTCATGGGCCTTGTCTAGATAGAACCTGAGTCTATGTCTCCATTATTTAAGTGCTTTTTGAGTCAAGAAAAGGTTAACACTGGCTGTCTGGAGATGAGTCAAAGTCACAACTGACATTCAGTGTCCTACATAATTTGACTCCAGGTTATATTTATAGACATATATGCTTCTGCTCCTTAATCTGTATTCTATATTTTATCAAAATGGTACAGTTTGCCTCTCAAATGCACCTTGTGCTTTCTGATTTCCAAAAACTTCCTCCAGACACGTCTTTCCTTCTACCTACATTCCACATTCCCGCAACTCATCCAATCAAAATTATATTCCTTTTTAAAGCCTGATTTAAATAACCCTCCATGAAGACTTTCCTGATTGTTCTAGCTAAAAGGCTTACCCCCATCCTCAAAACTTTAATAGCCCAGTTCATATCTGTTGACACTTGTTACATAATAATTTAGTTACTTGTGTACACACCTTATCTACCTCCTGCTTCAATCGGATTGTAAACTTCCGTGGACAGGGTCATTCTTTTTCATCTCTCTATCCCCCACAGCCTCTGAGAAAGCCTTTTGTACCTAATAGGAGCTCAATAAACATCTGTTGGGAAATGAATGAGAATCACAAAATGAGTAGTTAAGGAAACATGAAATGAATAGTTAAGAAATTTTGGAGCCCTGAAAATCTCAGCTGGTGACTGAGTCCAGAGTAGAAGAGAAAAGCAAGAGTAGGAAGTGTGCTGGTTTGATCTCTCTTGAGAGGCAGCCAGCTGCAGCCCAAAAGAAATTTCTTTCCTTTAAAAAATCTAAATAAAACCAAAAACAGCTAACAAAGTTGGCAGAGGATATGATGATGTCAACCTCCCATTCCTACACAGATGTGCCACTCAAGTGAAATTCAGTAGCTCAGACACCAAATTACTACATCCTAACCCCCTATCTTCCATCCAGGTTTTCTGGAACATACTCAAGGCAGTGGAAGGAGGCAAAAGAGAAATTGGAGTCAGGCAGTGTGAGAAGGATCTGAGCTGGCAGGAAGGGCCAAAGCAGCAGGGGTTTGTGGGCGTGATTCTGCGACTGGGTATCTTAATAACACACACACTCATACCTGGAAGATGAACGTCAAGTGTGTTGGTAAAAGCTTGGTGAGTTTTCTTGGTTAGGTAGAAAATGTCATCCAGAATTTCCTCCTCAGGTAGTATATGTTGGAAAAATGGGAATAGTGGTATGTGTGTATAATGTACATTTCAGTTCTTTTTTTGGTAAAGCCAAGATTGTAGATAAGAATCTATTTCAGCTGGATGTTTACCGTTACTGGTATCGAAAATATCTCACTCAATGATGGTGAAAAGTAGTACAGGCATCTGGAAATTTGGCACATTGTTGCAAGGATCCCAGCAACAAATCTGAGAGTGCACAGGAACAATGGGCAGGACTGGGTTTGACAAGAGCCACATCAGTCAGTGCAGGTTAGAAAGAGGGAGAGAGAATTTATGTCACAACAGATGTCATTGGCACAAGTGAGGAGCTTGTCACTCCATGTTTCAGTCTTCCAGAGGTCATGCCTCCTTTGATGGATCAATACTAAACACCATACTAGTTTGTTTTAGTTGGTTTGTTTTTGTTGTTTTTTAAACAGCCTTGTACCTTAAACCCACCTATTGCAAGTGTACAACTTAATGGTTATTAGTAAATACGTAGGACAACCATCACTACAATCGAGTTTTATAACACTGTCATCATCCTAAAAATTCATTTGCAGTCTAAATTAACTCCTCTCTCATCCCTAGGTGATAACTAATCTGCTTTCTGTCTCTACAATTTGCCTTTGGGGGACATTTAACGTAAACAGAATCATATAACACATGTATATAGTCTTTGCATCGGGCTTCCTTCATTTTTTTTTTTAGTTCGTTTGTGCCGTAACATATATCAATATTCCAGTCCTTCCCATTGCTGAACAGGATTCTGTTGAATTAGTATATTGGGTTTATTCATTCACCAGCTGGGAGACATTTGGATTATTTCCAGTTTGGGGCTATTACAGATAATACTGCTATTAACATTCACTTACAAGTCATTGTTTTCTTTTCTCTGGGATAGATTCCTCAGCATACAATTGCTAAGTCCTAGGTAAGTTTATATTTACCTTAAAGAAACAGCCCAGTAGTTTTCCAAAGTAGCTGTACCATTGTCACTTCCTCCAGGAACGTGCAAGTATTCAGGTTTTCCACATTCTCACCAATACTTGGTATTATCTGTCTTTTTGAATACAGCACTCTAATGAGTGTTTGGTGGTATTGCATTATGATTTTAATTTGCACATTAGTTTCCTAATGACTAATGATGCCAGGCATCTTTTCATGTTTTTGTTAGCTATTCATGTCTCTTTGGTGAAATATTTATTCAAGGCTTTTATCATTTTTTAATCGAGTTGGTTGTCTTGCCAAATTGTAAAAGTACCTTTTACATTCTAGGTATAAGATCTTTATCAGATAGATGTTTTGCAAATACAGTATTTTATACCAGTCTATGGCTGGTATTTTTATCTTATTAGGGTTATTTCTTCAAGCACAAAGTTTTTTGAATTTAAGAAAGCACAATTTATCCATTTCTTTTTTCTTTTATGGCTCCTGTTTTGGAATCACAAAGATTTACACAAGATTTCTCAAGTATTTTTCTCCTATGTTTTCATGTAAAAGTTTTATATTTTTAGCTCTTCTAATGAAGACTGTGAGCCATTTTAAATTAACTTTTAGGTATTATAGGAAAGAAGGATCTAAGTTCATTTTATTGCATGTGGATATACTCCACCCCGTCCCTGCTGTTGAAAAGACTATCCTCTCTACATTGAATTGTCTTATCTTTGTTGAAAATCAGTTGGCCACCAATGGCTAAGGTCTTATTTCTGGACTCCATTCCAACCATCTATATGTCTGTCTTTAATACCTCATTGTCTTTATTACTGTAGCTTTATAACAAGTTTTGAAATTAAGTAATGTAAATCCTCCAACGTTTTTCTTTTTCTACAAAATTGCCTTGGCAATTCTAGGTCTTTTGCATATCTATATAAATTTTAGGATCAACTTGTTAATTTCTATTTAAAGCCTATTAGGATTTTAATATATTGATCCTAGAGATCAATTTTGGGAGAACTGACATCTTAACAGTGTTTTATCTTCCAATCTAGAAGCAGTTTATCTTTATTAAGTCTCACTTTGGTTTTAATTTGCTTTCCGTTGTCTACTTTTCTAAGGTGGAAACTTAGATTGCTGATTTTTTATCTTTCCTCTTTTCTAATATATTCATTCAATGCTATAAATTTCTAAGCACTATTTTCCCTGCATCTTACAATCTTTTCATAAGTTGTACTTAATTTTCATTTAGTTCAAATTATTTTCTAAACTTCTCTTGAACTTCTTACACTCATGTGATATTTAGAAGCATATTGTTTAATCTTTAAATCAGTGATAATTTTCAACTGGTATGCCGTGAAAATTTTTTTTTTTTTTTTTAGAGACAGAGTCTCACTTTGTCACCCTTGGTAAAGTGCGTGGCATCACAGCTCACAGCAACCTCCAGCTCTTGGGCTTACCTGATTCTCTTGCCTCAGCCTCCTGAGTAGCTGAGACCACAGGCGCCCGCCACAATACTTGGCTATTTTTTGGTTTGGCCAGGGCTGGGTTTGAACCTGCCACCCTGGGTATATGGGGCCAGCGCCCTATTCATCGAGCCACAGGTGCCACCCTGCTGTGAAAATTTTTAAAGATCATTAATTAAATTATTTTTGAAAGAAGTTTGAAGCACACTAAGTGCATTCTTTTTTTTCTCTTGTTTTTTGGATCAACATACTTTAAGTGTGCCACAGAAGTTTAACTATAGGTTCAAGTGTGTCAGAAGATTAAGAAAAAAAGGTTGAAAAACACTGCTTTAAATGTTTGGGGGCCCAGTGCAGTGGCTTATTCCTGTAATTCCAGCACTTTTGGAGGCCAAGGCAGGAGGATTGCTGAGGCCCAGAGTCAAGAGCAGCCTGAGAAACATAGAAAACCCTGTATATACAAAAAATTAAAAAAATCCACCAAGCATGGTGGTGCACACCAGTCGTCCCAGCTGCTCAGGAGGCTAAGACAGGAGGATCACGAGAGTGCAGGAGTTTGAGGTTGCAGTGAGCTATGATGTTGCCACTGTACTTTATGTTAGGCAGCATAGCAAAAGCCTGTCTCAAAATAAATAAGCAAATAAATAAATAAATATTTTATCATTTTGTAGCTATTGTCTTATTGATTCCCAGTTTAATTTCATGGTGGTGAGTACATACTTTGTATGATTTCTATCCTTTTCAATTTGTCAAGGTTTGTTTAATGGCCCAGAATGTGGTCTGTCTTGGTGAATGTGCCATGTCAATTTGATAGGAATGTGTATTTTACTTTTGTTGGACGGAATAGTCTATGAATGTTAATTAGATTCCGTTGATTAATGGTGCTGTTCAGTTCAACTATATCCTTATTGATTTCCTGCCTGCTCAATCTATCAATCACTGAAAGAGGGATTTGCAATCTGCAACTGTAGTAGTGGACTTGCCCATTTCTCCTTGAATTTTGGTTAGTTTTTGCCTCACATATTTTGACCCTCTGTTGTTAGATGCATACATATGAAGGATGGTAGTCTTCTTTGAGAATTGATCCCTTTCTCACTGTGTAATGCTCCTCCATATCCCTACTAATTTTTCTTATTCTGAAGTATGCTTTGTCTGAAATCAATATACTTTTTAAACTTCTAAAATATTAAGGGCATACCAAAGTTTTTGTTACTTAGATGCACTCTATAATGCTGAAATCAGGGATTTCAGTGTGCACCCCATAAGGACAGTGTTCATTATACACAGCAGGTAAGTCTTTGTCCCTTACCTCCTTCTTTTTTCCCCCTTCTTAGTTTTCAACGTCCTTTACATCTTTTTGTGCCTGTGTGCACCCATTGTTTAGCTCCCACTTAAAAGAGAGAACATGCAGTGTCTGGTTTTCTGTTCCTAAGATATTTCACTAAGGAACAGAATGGTCTCCAACTCCATCCAAGTTGCTACAGAAAACTTCCTTTTATTCCTTTTTATGGCTGAGTAGTATTCCATGGTGTGTGTGTGTGTGTGTATACCACATTTTCTTTATCTACTCATATATTGATAGGTACTTCAGTTGATTCCATATCTTTGTAACTGTGAGTTGTGCTTCAATAAACATTGGAATGCAGGTGTCCTTTGGATAAAATGATCTCTTTTCCTTGGGTAGATACCCAGCAGTGGGATTGCTGGATCAAATGTTAGGTCTACTTTTAGCCCTTGGAGGAATCTCCATACTGGTCCCCATACAGGTTGTGCTGATTTGAAGTCCCACCAATAGTGTATAAGCATACTTTTTCCTTTGCATCTACACTAGCATCTGTCATTTTTTGACTTTTTAATAATGCCCATGCTGATAGAGGTAAGGTAGTATCTTACTGTGTTTTCGTTTGCATGAAACTAAAATAATTAATTTCTTTTGTTTACAATTACCATGCTATCTCTTTCTCCACCCCTTTAATATATCTGTGTCTTTATAGTTAAAGTAGGTTTCTTTTTTTTCGAGATATGCTTGGGTCTTGTACTTTTTACCCATTATGAGTAATCTCTGTCTATTTTGTTTATTTAGATCATTCATATTTAAAGTGATTTTTTACATAGTTGGGTTAGTATATACCACATTTATAACTGCCTTATAGATCTTGTACTTAGTCTTTATTTCCTTTTAATTTTTTTCCCTTTTATCCCAACTTCTCTGGTTTTTATTGAGCGTTTTATGTGATTCCATTTTCACTCTTTCCTGAATGTCAATTATGTTTTAAAAAATATTTAGTGGTTGGCCTAGAGTTAATTATAAATGTTTACAACTTTCAAATATTTATCTATATTTATATAGTCTCAATTCCTCCCTCTCATCCCCTCGTTGCATTGCTGTTACTCACTTATCTATATGCTATAATTACCCAATATATTGTTACTACTGTTTCTTTGAACAAATAATTATCTATTAGATACATTAAGAATAAGAAAAGAAAGCCAGGCGCAGTGGCTCATGCCTGTAATAATAGCACTTTGGGAGGCTGAGGTGGGTGGATCGCCTGAGTTCATGAGTTTGAGACCAGCCTGAGCAAGAGCGAGACCCCATCTTTAAAGATAACCAGGCATTGTGGCGGGCACCTGTAATCCCACTACTCAGGAGGCTGAGGCAAGAGAATTGCTTGGACCCAAGAGTTTGAAGTTGCTGTGAGCTGTGACAGCACAGCATTCTATTGAGGGTGACAAAGTGAAACTCTGTCTCAAAAAAAAAAAGAAAAGAAAGTAAAAGATTTTATTTTACTTCAGCTATTCCTTCTCCAATGCTCTTCCTTTTATTATATAGGTCCAAGTTTCTGACCTATATCATTTTCCTTCTCTCTGAAAATTGTATTTTAATATGTTTGGTAGGGCAGTTCTATGGTGATTAATTTTCTTTTTGTTTATCAAAGAAAGTCTTTATTGCTCCTTCCCTTTTGAAAAATACTTTTACAGGATATACAATTCTAGATTGGTGGAGGGTTTTTTTTTTTTTTCAATGCTTTAAGTGTTTCACTTCACTCTTTTGATTATGTGGTTTTTAATGAGAAGTCTGTGATGGTTAATTTGATGTCAACTTAACTAGGCCTTGGGCCATGGGGTGCCCAGACATTTGCTTAAATATTGTTCTGCATATGTCTATGAGGGTGTTTCTAGATGAAGTTATCATTTGAATCTGTAGACTGAGTAAAGCAGATTTCTTTCCCCAGCATGGGTGAACCTCATCTAATTCATTGACTGTTAATAGAACAAAAAGTTTGTAAGAGAGAATAATTATCTCTCTGCCTGACTGTCTTTGAGATGGAGCATTGGTCTTCTGCCTTTGCTTTCCTGGTTTTTAGACCTTCAGACTTGAACTGGAACTATACCATCAGCTTTCCTGGATCTCTAGCTTATTGACTACAGACCTTGGGACTTCTCAGTCTCCATGGTTACATGAGCTAATTCCTTATAATAAATCTCCCCCCCTTCATATGTGTGTGTGTGTGTGTGTGT
>NW_003852499.1:4863972-4871010 GCF_000181295.1 Otolemur garnettii
AGAGAGAGAGAATGATTTTGTGTGTGTGCGTGTGTCTTACTGATTCTAGTTCTTTGGAGAACCCAAGTTAATACAAAGTTTGATGTAATTTTTATCTTTGTCCTTCTATAGGCAAGGTGTCCTGCCCTCTTCTCCACCCCTCATGGCTTCTTTCAAAATTTTCTTTGCATTTGGTTTTCTGTAGTTTGCATATGATATGCCTAGGTTTAGACTTTTGGGGTTTTTTCCTGGTTGATGTTCTGTGAGCTTCCTGTAACTTGGTATCGGTCATTAACTTTGAAAAATTCTCACCCTTTATTATTCAAATTTCTTCCATTCAATTCTCTCTTTTCCTTTTTGTATTCCCATTACACATATATGTATTTGTAATTACTTTTTATAGTTGACAATTACTTTTTGTAATTGTCCCATAGTTCTTGGATATTCTTTTTCTTTTTTTCTACTCTTTTTGTTTTATTTTTTCCATCTCCATTTTGGAATTTTCTACTGTCATATCTTCTACCTCACTGATTCTCTTCTCGGCTCTGTCCAGTCTACTGAGATCCCATCAAAGATAATCTCCATTTATGCTACAGTATATTACTTACTAGCATTTCTTTTTGATGTTTTCTTAGAACCTCCATCTTTCTGCTCACATTATCCATCTGTTCTTGCCTGTTGTCTACTTTTTCTATTATAGCCCTTAACATATTAATCATAGTTACTTTAAATTCCTTATCTGATAATTTCCAAATCAGTGTTATATCTCAGTCTGATTCTAAAACTTGTTTCTTCAGCCTGCTTTTTTTTTCTTAAACCTTTTAGCATGGTTTGTAATTTTATTTTGAAAGCAGACATGGTATATTAGGTAGTAGCAACTAAAGTAAATAAGCCTTTTGTATGAGGTTTTATGTTACTCTGGTTAGGAGCTGAGCTATGTTTAATGTGTATAATAGCCTTGTTTGTTTGTTTGTTTGGGGTTTTTTTGCAATTTTTTTTTTTTTTTTTTTTTTTTACTGGGGCTGGGTTTGAACCCACTACCTCCGGTATATGGGGCCAGTGCCCTACTTCTTGAGCGACAGGTGCCGCCCTAATGTGTATTATACAGGTGGAGGTGCCAGGGGCTTCGGTTCCCTTTAGCATACTTGTTTTTTTCCCCTCCCTCTCTGGTTGTCTTTAGGTTTCCCTAAGAAACCCTTCTCAAATAAAATTTGTGTTTTTTCAGCTCTTTCAATTATAATCTACTGTTGTCATACTGGAGTTCTGTGGATGTGGTAAAGTATTGATGAGGTGATATGATCTATAATCTTATGATTAAATCTCAGTCTTTTAGTACGCTTGAGTCTCTGGGTAGTAACCTTCAGAAGTTTTTCTTAGTTTTTTTTTTTCTTCATTCTTTAAGTGAGATAGAAATGATAGACTAGTTAACTAATATTCCTCAGGTAGATGCTTCTCTGGTAAAGTTAGTTCCCTTGGAGAGAAGGGCTTTGGAGAGGAGAATGCTTTGGGCATACTTTTAAATGATTGGTTTTACCCTCATTTCTGTATGAGATATGAAGGGTGGTGTTGTTGGATCTTCACTTTGAGAATCTGGCAGAGTTCCTGAAGATAAAATCCATGGGGGTGGGGTTTCGCTAAAATTGCATTTCCAGGAATTTCTCACTCTTAAGCAAATCCACACAGCCTTCAGCAATCCATTAAAATTACCATTGAAGTGTTCCTACCAGTTTATGGCTTCAGAGACTTCTGCTCTAGAAGAATTGATCTAAGCTGTGATTTTTTTTTTGTTTTGCATTCACCTCTCTCTCTAAATTTCAAGGTGGTTCTTTGCTCTTTGATGTCAATTTTCTGATAAGTCTAAGAAAAGTCATTTAGTTTCAGTTTTTTCAGCTTTTATCTTGTAAGAATGGGAGTGATGACTTCTACATTTTTTACATGTCACAACTGATACTGAAAATCCTCCATCCTTTTACTGTTAGTAGTATATGTGCTGCCAAAGCAAGCGCCATCCTTTTACTTTTAATGTCTTTATTTGAATCTGAGCTGTGTTTCTTGTAGACCTTGTAGACAGCATATACAAGCATATACAAATTTAGTCTTGTTATTTTTTATCCAGTCTGGAAATCTGTGCCTTTTGAGTGGGGTGGTTTAGTCCATTTATATTTTGTGTTATTACTGTCATGGTTGGATTTGCATCTGCAATTCTGCTATTCATTCTCATTTCTTTGCTCATTCTTTATTTTCTTCTTTTATGCTAAATGAGTATTTTTAGTGTAGCATTTAATTTCTCTATTGATTCTTTCTGCTATATTTTTGAGTTATTTTCCTAGTGGCTGTTCTAGTTATGACAATATGTATCTTAACTTACTGCAAGCTAATTCATCATAAGACTATATTGAATTTCTACGTGTATCATATACCTAGCAATACAGGGTTACAAGTTTTGCTGCATAAAATGTTCTGTCTTTTCAAGAAATGAAGAGAAAATATGAGAAAATATATTTACAGAGTTTTATATTTACTGACATATTTGTCATTTCTAGAATGCTTCATTTTATATTGTGGATTGAAATATCTTCTAGTTCAGCCTAAAGGAAATCCCTTTAACATTTCTTGTGAAGTGCATCTCCTGGCAAAACATTCACTCGGTCTTTGGATATCTGGAAATGCCCTTACTTTGCCTTCATTTTGTGAAAGCTAGTTTTACTAGATATAAATCCTTTGTTGACTGATATTTTTCACCATTTTGAATATGTAATTTCACTGCCCTGCCGCATCCATTGTCTCAGCATTAATTCGTTTGTGTGATTTCTTTTTATTGAGTTTTTTAATTCATCATTGCCCTGCTTTCCATAAATTTTTAGACATACTTTCCTTTAGATGCTTGAAAAAAGTTCTAGTAGCTGCTTTGAAGACTTTATTGAACCTGATATCTAGGTACACTCGGAGACAGTTTCTACTGTCTGCTTTTTTCTGAATATAGTCATACTTTCTTGTTGCTTTGCCTGTTTTGTAATTTCTTTGTTGAAAATTGGATATTTTTACACAATATATTATAACAATGGATTTTCATTTTCTCCTGAGTATAATTATTGTTATGTTTTGTTTTGTGTGTTTATTTAATAACTTGTCTGGACTAAATCTGTGGGGGTTACCTCCTCTGCAATGAGCATTGGTGAATGTCTCTCCTGCTTTGTTTTACTTGTTAAAACTTGTTAAAAACTTTGTTTTACTTGTTAAAACTTGTTAAAAACTTTATTCTTAAACACGGCTTCCTAGAATCACCTGGTGTCTGCCCGGATTACTGTTCAGAGGCCAGTAAGACCTCCAATTTTTGCTGGGAGATCTGGGA
The DNA here is from genome assembly GCF_000181295.1 of Otolemur garnettii. Classification (NCBI taxonomy): domain Eukaryota; kingdom Metazoa; phylum Chordata; class Mammalia; order Primates; family Galagidae; genus Otolemur; species Otolemur garnettii. Next base: position 4,867,304 of record NW_003852499.1, read on the forward strand.
GTGAACTGGAGAGCTCTTCCAATTTTCAGTCTCTCAGCCCCCAAGTCTGCTCAGGTTTCTGTTTGTCCCTAAGCCCTTCCATCTCCCCTGTACACGGCTCCATTGGCCAGGGATGTGAAGGCAGCTTAGGCTGCTCCTGTCTGTAGCACATGCATACAGCCTTTGGTCAACCCATGATAAAGTGAAAGAAGTTTACAAATCAATCTCCCTGTGCTGCTTCACCTCCTGGAACTAGTGTCAAGATAGTCACTAGTCCATTGCTTCCTCTGCAGTTTCATAGAGGAACTGCTGGCCCTCTCTGTTCACTTGCCTCTGAGATTATTAATTAAACTAATACCACTCCAAATCAAGTGAGCCCACTCTGACAGTGACAGAAAACCACTGGTTTTTATAACCTGACTCGCTCTGATTGAACCATCCAACAGCAGAGCTGGGGGTGGGCAGAAACAGCTCCAGGCAAGAACACCACAGATGCATGCTGATCTTACTCTAAATTCAGCACTTTTCATGAACAAACACTTCTCAGCTTGTTGCATCCCTTCAGTCAATTTCCAAAGAAACAAATTGGTTGCTGTCGACAGTTTTGAGCAAGCCTCATACTGGCTTTTTAAGGAAACGGTTTATCGACCTCTTCACACTCTCATGCCAGAAGTTCCTCTCTGAGCATCAAGTTTTTATGATGTCTTTTCCCAGCCCAGAGAGGACATGTGCAGGACGGGAGGAGCTTTCCAATCAAGACTCAGCTGCTCACTAGCTTTTACTCTTTGCAGATGTCAGTTTCCGTAGCTGAGGAGAAATGGGAGTTAGCCATGTTGATTTCTGCATTTGCATCCATCTTGAAAATGTTGAGTTTCTAATAGAATTCAGAATTCAGCAAATAACTTGACATAGGGGATCTTAAAAATTAATTGGTCTTACCCTTCCCATGATCTTGGTATCATTTTTATAAAAAATTTTGTCTCCAGGGAAGGTTATATATGTTCCATCTAAGAAGAAGCAATGGTGCTTTTGATCCCAGTACATAGGAAAGAATATTGTTTACTTTTCCTCTTTGGCTGTCTTTTCCCTGTTTCCCTCCTTTCCTCCTCTCTCCTTTTCTCTTTTCCCTCATGACATTGTGAGCTCTGACTATGTACCAGGCACTGTACTAAGTGCTTTTTACATGAATCATTTCATTTACTTCTCACAGCAACCTTATCAGATGGGTACCGTCCTTAAGGAAACTGAAGAACAGAGAAACTTCTTGGCTTGTTTAAGTATTTAGTCAATCTCCTTCTACTCTGCAGTGTCACCTCCACAGATAAGTTGGATATATGGCAGCATGTGGTCATGTTGCTCAGAGAAGAGGTCAGAAGTTGAGAGGAGGGGAGGCTCCTCCTGGCTGAAAGATACCAGACATGTCTTTCTGCATAGGCAGCATTACAACTGGCTCTGGCCTTAGGCTTTGAATAGAGATGACAGGCAGGGCTTCGTAGGGAGAGAAAATAAGACTCAGTTGCAAGAAAGTAAATGCTGGGCTCTTTACAGACTATTTGTGGGTAAGTAGTGAGACACAAGCTTGGAAATGTTGTTCTACTAAAATAAAGTATCTTCCTAAAAATGGTGATGTTCTCTGACAAGGCTTTGATGGTGGAAAATTAGACCACTGGGAACCATCCCAGAATGCAACTGCCAACAGCTTTTCTTTGTCATAATTACTTAGAGGTGCTGGTTTGCTCCACTAAACTCTAGGCCTGGAAGATTCTTTGACTTAAGCACCCTCTTTTTTACCTTCCTATACTTCTTATTTATTACATTAAGGGTATTGGGGTTGGGTCTTATATATGCACATGCAACCATGAGAAAGCAAAATTACAAGGAAAGGATCTGTACTTTCCTTTCTAAACACTTTATAAACTGAAAAATAGTAGATAAAAAATATTAATTTCATCACTGCCAGGGGATCTAACTCTTCCCCTGTTTTCCCATATTTTTGCGGCAACCTACTATTCATTGGAAAGTTTTTACTTTTTTTTTTTTTTTAAGGTCAAGTAAAGATATGGCTTCTTTAGCAGTTACTCTTTTGGTGCCTTTTATTTCCCTGTGTCATAAAACATGGGATTCGTAAATTTGTTACAGCAAAATCAATATCTCATAGAAAGCAGCAATAAGGTACCCCATCACTCAAAGGCCACTTGTGGTGGAGGGGATGAAATCCTGCATTCAAGGCCTAGAGGGGTCCTGTTGTCTAAGTCACCCAAGCCATAGCTACTTGGAAATGGCTCTGTGACTTCTAGTTCTCTGTAACTACTATTCCATCTGAATGAGGCAGTAAGTTCATTCTTGCTCTTGGATAGGGTGTAGAAAGTCCCTGCTCATACCTTACTCATTCTGCTTCTAAAGGACTCAAGGTTTGTGAATCCATAAAGTACACAACTTTCCTAAATATGTCAAAGAGGCCCTACATTCTAGCCTAATTTTCCAAAAATAGTTATGAGCATGTAGCCTGAATCAGCTCTAACCAAGCCCAATGTGTTATCAGGGGAGAAAGATGGAAGGCATGGATCCAGGGCTACTTCCCCACTGGAGTTTGCTTGCTTTGCTGATCTGACCAGCCCTCTACCCTTCAGATGCTGTTTGACTTGGCCTTTGCAGGTTAGGCTCTGAGTCTGGGAGGTGGGGCAGGTGCTGACATTCTGCATGGAGCCCGAGAAAGTCAACATTGAAAGGTCTGTTTGTTTTTTTTGGCCTCCACCTGTTGGAAACTCTATACTCATTGCCATTTATAATAAGGAAGATAGGGCAGTCAGGGGATTCCAGTACTGGAACAGTGAATGTTTCCACTGTCACTCTGAAGGGACCAAGTAATAGGAGCCAGCTTTAAGTTATAGTTGAGAGCAGCAAGTAAGCAAGAAAAAACAAACTCAGAGATGCCAAGAGGAAGGATGCCATGAACCATGAAGGTGATTCCGAAGAGGGTAGCACACTTCTTGAGAAATGGCCCTGTGCCCCTTAAGCCTGCTTATGACTTACTTCTCTCCCCCACTGGGTACTAGGCACCCTGTCCCAGAGGCGGCAACAACTCTGAGCAACACTGGCCTGCCCAGGCCCTCCAGCATTACCTGCTTTCCTGTGTCAGAAAGAAAACAGAGACCATCATCCAGGAGCTTCATCCACTTTTCTCCTGCTGCCTTGCTTCCCATCTGCACCCATCTTTATCTCTTCCCTGTTTGACCTAAGTGTCCTCCAGTCCATCCTGCATCCTCTTGATCCAGGGCCATTGACCCCCTCCTCACTTTCTATCCTTTCTCTCTTCATCAGATTCTTGACCTCAGTCTACAAACCTCTTGGAGTCATCCCGCCTGTAGCTCTCATGCTATCCCTGCTCTACTGCCAGGCTCCTTAAGAGCCATACTTCCTTATACCCCCATTTCCTCATTTTCTATTCACTATCAAAACACTGTGTTGGGACTTTCAGGACTCCTCCAAAATAGAAATGCAAAAAAAATACAACACAACCAAAAATATCTTGTTCTTGGGCCAATGACCTTTGAACCACCAACTCTAGGCTTTGCCATATGTGTTTACCTTTTGTAGGTTCATTCAACTATGATTACTTAAATGCCTTTTACGTGTCAGGCACATATACCCCTCATAAAACCCAGTATCCTGGCTTGGCACCTGTGGCTCAAGTGGCTAAGGCACCAGCCACAATCACGTAAGGTGGC
>NW_003852499.1:4871275-4872744 GCF_000181295.1 Otolemur garnettii
CAGTGTGAGTGACTTTATCTCCCCTTTGCCTGGAGTCAGCGAGTCTGAGCAGGCAGGGAGAACCAGAGGCCAGTGGGAATCTGCTGATCAAGGATGTACGGGGAGGGAGAAATGAGGAAGGACTAGGGCTCTAACAACATGTGTTTCCTGGTATCCCCGAGACCTAGCAGTAGCCTGACTGGATGACAGGGTTTGCAGCAGCTGTATGGAGCTACAGACCCTGGGATTAAACTAAGGCCACTCTCCCCGCAGGAGCACCATGACATGCGACTGGCAGCTGGATAGGCTGCACAGCCAGTGGAACATGGCCAAGTGAGCTGAGTACTGACCAAGGTTCCATCCTATCCTCGATAGCTCCCCTGCTTCTGTCATAGTCTTCATCCTACTGCGCTGCAACTGTCAGCTCCCTGGCTGACTCCCTGCAGACAGAGCTCCTGGGGAAGAGTCTAGGTCCAGAACCAGGTGTGCAATTCTCATAGTCCAGTGCAAAATACAATTCACATGGTCCCTTGTTTGAAAATTATTAAAGATTTTGAGACAGTGACAGCAGTGCATTAAACCAAGCATGAAGCCCTTCTAAGTGTGGGGTCCATGCATCTTCGATAGGTCACACACCTGTGAAGCCAACCTTGCCTAAATCTCATTCATCACCTCATAGGTACTCAGTAAATATTCATTAAATAAATGAGTTTGAGTTTCTCCTGCATCACTGGATCAGGAAGCCATGAAGCTGAGGGAGCAGGAGACACAGATCCTTATCCTTCCTGTGGTTCAGGCTGGCTATGTAGCCTAGGGCTAATCAGTGAATACTGTGCCTCAGTTCCCTGCATCCCAAAATGGGAACAACCATCTTTGACCCATCTCTTCTCTGCTGTGGGCTGAGAGTAAAAGAGGTGCAAGTACACAAGCTGACCTTTCAGCTCTTACATGTGATGGTTCTGTGATTCCCAAGGAAGTCACGCGGTGTGACATTATACAAAAGAAAGTTCCAGCCACTCCGGGACACTAACATAAGAGCCAGAAGATTTTTGGTTGGTATTTGTACCATGAAATGTCTAGATGTTATAAGATTGACTAAAATATACTTGTTTTTCTGCCCTGTGAAATAGGTGTAATTAGAGCCAGAGACATGGGAATAGAAAGCACAATGTTGTTTAGAGACAAAGACTGCAGGGAGTTTGGTGAGAACACCAACCAGCCCCTATCGCAGCAATTCCTTGAATAAGTCTCAGCGTTTTCAAGCCTCAGTTACTCCGTCTGTGAAATGATAAGATTAACAAAACAAAAGCATCAGTAAGAGCCAACACATTTGGCATTTTTGATGCATCAACTACTGTTCTAAGCCTTTTAAAGATAACACACGTTTAGATTCTTAGAGAACTACTCGATGACACAGGAACTATTCATGTTTTACCAGTGAAAAAGGGTTCAGTAACACTCCAAAGCTAGAGCTGACAAGTTAGAGCACC
>NW_003852499.1:4872807-4898618 GCF_000181295.1 Otolemur garnettii
ACAACATGAGGAATTGCTGTAGAAATGAAAGATGATCTCAACCTGCAAGGTTGTATTAATTTAGCAATGACAGCAACAATGGTAGGTACCCCTGATGCCTCTGCCTTGAACTTTCTGCCCTCGGTTTTCTCTTCCGTAAACTGACACTAGCTAGGTAGGTTTCACATCACATCATCTTTGAGGTCCCTTTCGCTTCTTGGATTATGATAATGAACGGTCCTCCTGTGCTCAAATAGGGCTGAGAGAAGGGCAAGACACCAGCTCACAGACCTTGGGGACTGACACAAGCAAGCATGCCCCAGAATAGAACTGGAAAAGCCAAGGTACAGGGTGGGGGCACTCCAGAGAGAGGGCCAGGGAGCCCAATCCCCTTCTGAAACTCTAGTGGGGACGAGGATGGTGGTGGGCTAGTGGCCCACCACTCAAGGCGGCCCACCTTCTCAAGGAGAAGAAAGGACACCACAGAGCAGGTTATATGATAGCTGCTCAGTGTTTGTTCCTGTCCATCTTGAGCAGGGCTAAGTGCGTGTGTGAGAAGGAGTGCTGGAATACACACCAGCAGGAGAATGATGGGCTCACGAAGAAAGGACTGTGACATTCTGCTGGGGAAGGGTTCCTTAAGAAGGTGACATTTTAAAGGGGCCTCAAGATCTGAGCAGGATTTCAACAGGCAGAGATGAAAAAGGAGGGACATTACAGGCAGAGCAAGAGCTCCGAATGGTCACAAAAAACAGATGGAATTTGGCAGCAGCCACTGTGCCCAGAGCAGGGGTATGTGCGTGTTTTAGGGGAAGAAGAGGCAAGGCTGGGAAATTATCCGTGGCCATCAAGTGTGCAGGGAGCCTAGGGGGTTATCCTGTAGTCTGAACATCTTGGGAGGCCTTTAAAGATTTGCTTAGTGCTTTATTAATAAATAAGTATTGGATTTTTAAAAATTATACAAGCATTCGTGCCTACAGCAGAACATCCAGGAGAAAGAGTCAAAAAGTATAAAGAGCAAAATCCCCTTTAGTTTCTGTCCCTGGAGATAACAAGTCAAGTTAAGCATGGTTGTTGCCTAGACGCCATCTATCTCCGGTGGGTCAGCAAGGCTCCCGTCTGGCACTCGCCTTTGGAACCTGTAAACACTGGGAGTCAGGGCTAGGGACTTAGGGGGACTAGAGAACACAGGGACCCAAGACGCCCGAGCAGTCAGGCGGGCCAAGTCAGCAGGAGCCCCGCCCTCACCACACAGGCTCCTGGACGTCTCAGGTCGCGTCTGGCTGGCTCCGACCCCGCCACGCGGCCGGCACACATCCCGGAGGGCGCCCAGGGGGCGGCGGCAATGGCAGCGCCGCAGATCCAGGAGGGCGCCCAGGGGGCGCCACTTCCCCAGCAGCGCCGCTGAGGGGCCGGTGCGGCCCGCGGGTCGGGGCGGAGCAGCGAGTGGGGCCGCGGGCTGCCTGACAGCTGTGAGCCGAGCGAGCGAGCGGCGGCGCGAACGGGTCCAGGGGAAGGCGACGCCCGAGGTAATGAGGCGGTTAGCGGGCGGGCGCTCCCCCTACCCTCTTTGCCCTGGGCGGCCCGGGGCTGGCGCTTCCTGTCTGCGCCCCCGCAGCGGCGGCGAAGTGCGATCGCACGTGGATTTCAAGGGGAGCCTGGCTGGAGCTGGGCGTCGCTGGGGCCCCAGGCCCCGCAGGCCTTTGCGCCTCTGCTCAGTTAACCCAAGGAACCCGAGGGGAGCTGGAGGGTTCCAAAAAGCACTACGGTTTTGATCAGGAAAGGACCTCAGGGACTTCTAGCCACATCCAGCCTCTTCATTTCACAGATAAGGAAACTGAGGCCCAGAGAGGTGAATGAAGGACACAGGTCTACAAACCAAAACTTCTGCCTTGCCAGTCAAGGCTGCTAGAACCCTTCCATGTGGCAAGACGGTGGCCGTGACCCTTGCCAGTATAGAAACAAAACAGAGTCACAAAGAGAAAGAGAACCTCCCAGAGCAAAGGAAGACGGTCAGGAAATGGGCGGCTGCTGGGGCTTGGCTTCCTCTCGGGCCCTCATGTGCTGCGGTCGGGCTGGGTGGTTCCGCAGCCCTGTGCTGACTTGGCCCAGGTGTGTGTGTGTGAGAGAGTGAGAACACTCATGTCCCAGACACCATGTCTCTATCCTCACATGGGGAAAGGTCTCTGAATCCATGTATCCTCCACGTGGACACAGTGTACTTACTGGGAACCTGCCGTTTGTCTCCGCAGAGGATACCAGGAGTCCCCATTGAATTATCCCTGTGTGGCTCCTGCGGGCAGGAAGGCCCATTCAGTCCCCAGGGTGAGGAGGGAGCAGGAGGAGTGACCTAACTCAAGATGTAGTAGGTTCCTTGAAGAAACCAGCACATACCGCAGCACATACCATTGCTCCCAGTATCACAAGTTTAGTTGGACGTTCCAGGGCTGATGCCCCTTTATAGGCAAAATTGACATGCATGACCTCCTAGGGTAGTATTTGCCCATAAGAGCTACTTTACACATATTTTTAGTGATAATTGAGAGGGTTCTTGTATGACCTCTGAGGTCCCTTTACTTCTTAGTACTATACTGTAAGGAATTCAGAGGGAGGAGGGAGGTTACTTCTGTAAGGAGATCGGTCAGAGCATCCTAGATGAGGCACTGAGGCCAGGGCTTGAGCAGGAGGCTGGGGCTGGGTATTTAAGGGGGAGGGTCATTTGAGCCAACTGAAGGGGGTAGAATACTCTGTGGGACAAAGACAGACAAAGTGGATGATCCTGTGAGGTGTGTTGCCTGTAATCAGAAGGCAGAAGGCCTTGAGTGTCAGGCTTGGGAACTTGAACTTCATTATTAGGCCTGGGAATATTCTGATGGTTTGTGAGAAAGTGATTTTTTTGTAGCTGGGTTCAGAAGAACTTGTCATCTTGTCAGTATATGGGGTGTGTTGCTGTGAAGGAAGCATCAGGAGGAGAATCAGGGAAGGGGACAATAGCAGTGGCCACATGGATCTAAGCAGGGCTGGTGGGAATGGAGAGGAAGAAGCATAATCAGAGATGCTGCTGTAAGACATGAGGGTGAAGGAAAAGTCATCTGTTCTGTGCTCGGGCATGTGGTAGGGGATTTTCACATCTGATCCTGTTTAATCCTCCTGACAACCTTATGAGATTACCATTATTGTCCTCTTTATGTAGAGGAGGAAAATGAGAGTCAAAGAGATTAAGCAATTTGTCTATGATCACACCCGAAATAAGTGGTGGAACAGGGATTTGAACCCAGGGAAGGATATAATAGATCCAATCTGGTAACTGAATAAATGTCAAGAACCACAGCAGAAGAGGAGATATAATGGAGATTGAGCTTCCAGTGCTTGGGTGGCAGGTGATTGGAGATGTGACAGCCTGTGATGAACCTGCAGAAGGTAGGCTGCAGCACTGGGACAGGGCCACAGTAGCATCCATTCTGCCCTGTGGCGCCATGTTGTGACAGTTTGCTGAGTCTGCTGTGGGGAAGGAGGGTCCCCAGGGCCTGGTGACTCAGTCCCTGAGTTCACATCTCTTGCTTGTCTTCTACACAGAACAGTGTGTATTCTGTAGTGATGTACAGAGGACTCAAGCATTTGGCATGACACCTTGGGTGAGAAGTAGTTCAGGTTATTTTATTTTCCAGGCCTTGGTTCCCACTTATGTGTTTCACATACCCCCCCCCCCAAAAGTGGTTGTAGAATATTACAGAATATTGTGGAATTCAAGATCCTAAGAGCAGGTCCAGGGCCTCATATTGTGCTATAGAATCAAGGTGTTCTAAGGACAGGTCTGCCCTATTTTGCAGATAGGGAAACTGAATGTCTGGAAAATCATGGTCTTTGTCAGTTGTTAGTGAGAGGCAGAAATGGGTCCAGGCCCTGGTGCTCCTGGTGCTCCTGACTCTCAGGTTTGCTTTCTCCACCCCCTGACACACAGTGAGGCGGCTGACCTGGGGAGGAGCTTCTAGGCTGTCCCCAGGGGCCGTTTCATAGACAGGTTCTGGCACTGGATAGACTGTTTGAAACTGGTATGCTCTTTTTGACCCCTTATACAACACAGTATGCACACATACTCACACCAACAGTGCATTTTTTTCTACTCATCCATCTATTGGCTATTTCTTTGACTTCTTGTTTCCTTTTCTCTAAGAAAAATCTGATGAGGCACAGTGTAATTAGAGAGCTAGAAAGTGTCCCATCCAAGGACAGGGTTGAGGGGCACCCCCTATAAAGCCAAAAGGTACTGTGTGTACTACCAGAGCCCTCAGGCACAGACAGGAAGAGGAGAGGATACAAGTGGGAGGTGAGAAAGGAGAAGGAGAAGCACAGTGAGGAGAAAAGGAAAGAGGAACAACTGAGTTCATGGTCTGGACACCTCAGGGGTTGCACAGAGGCATATACGGAGACCTATACCCTAGGGATCTGGGCTTCCCAACACTGAGAGAGGAAATCTGAAGCAAGAAGATAACCATGTAATCATAAGAAAGACACAAGCTAGTTGGCCTTATAAATATCCTCCAACCTGGGACACTTATGAGAGTGAAAAGGGGAGATTAATAATCATGCTGGGACAACAGGTATAAGTGAGGATGGTCTAGGCAATCTGGTCGGACAAAAACAAGTCTACAAAAAGAAAAAGAGAGAAAAAAAAAAAAAAATCCAGAAAAATAAAACAGGTCTGCAGCCGAGGTGGAGGTGATGGGGAAGAAGCAGTCGGTGGGGTTGTCTTCTGCAGTCTGCACGCCTTATGCAGATGGCTGGCTTGGCAGCAGGTCTGGAATTTTAGCTCATCCGTGACTTGTCACTACTCTGCCCTTTCAGACGAGGTCACTGAGGCCCAGTTAGATGGAGGAAGGACCTCTTGAAGTTCAAAGTTAGGAATGGGTTCCTTAGGGACCTCATCTTCCTGGGCCACCTAGAAAGTTCCACTGTACACTCAGAGGCCTCTATCAGCCCAAGGAGTGTAGAATTCTAGTTTGTGACAGATCCTTCCAGAGACAGAGCATCCCCCTTGTCAATGTGTTTTGGCTCCCAGCCCCAGCTTTCTCAGAATGACAGTGGGACTCTTTCTTCCTTTACCTATTTATTGGCACATCCTGGATGGGGCTGGCCTGGGGAGCCATTTACAGAGGCAGCAGGCTTAGTGGCAGGTGGAGCATGACTCTAGGTGATGCTGCAGGAGGTTCCAGGAGGTGAGGGTGGTAGGAACAGGCAGGCTTTCCATGTAGTTCATACTCCAATGGCCTCTGTCCCCACCACATCTGTCTGGAAGATCCCTTAGCCATGTAATAGAGCTGCCCTATCTGGGTCCAGAAAAATATGAGGTTGAGCCTGAGAACTTGTGGCAAGGTGAAAATGGTGCCCCGCCCAAGGGAGGTAAGGCAGGGAGGCTGGATTGGCTTAGCCCCTGGCCCTCGCTCCCAGTGCACCACTGGTCCAAGGAGCTCTGTGCCTTTGCGGGCTTAGTTAGAGGAAAGGTGAGAATGGCGAGACTTAGCACACATGCTGTAGGTGTGCCAAGACACACAGGACCCAGTGGGTGTGGCTGCCCTCCTCCCGGAACCTGCACTTGTGTTTCTGGCCAGGCAGCTTCTTTTGCTCCCTTTTTAACTCACAGCAGCACTAGAGGAAGTAGAAGGTACGCTGCAGCGGCCCAATTACCAGTGCAGACAAGAGGAAAATCTCCCATTACCTGGGCTATTGGCTTATTTTCATTTTATTTACTTTAGAGATTGCTCAGCATTGAGCTCTGGGATTTGCAGCAGGCCAGAGCCCTCCTGGTAAGCAGGTGGAGCTTTGCCACCTCGTCTACCCCCTGTAATCATGCATCCTTACCCGCAGAAATGAAAGGTTGGATTGGTGCTGACATGGGAGGGAGACCAACTGCCTGAAGCCCCACCCTGATCAAACAAAAAGGCCAGTGACCTTCTTCCCGCTGCACCTTGAGCTTGATGGACAGAAATGCACCAGGTATGGCCAAGAGCTTGGCATTAGACTCATTCAATGTTTACAACAGCCTTATGAGACAGGCACTGTTATCATCATTCCCTCCATTTTACAGATACAGAAGTCAAGGTTCTGAGAGGCTGAGTAATTTTTTCAAGGTCACACAGCTTATAAGAGACCGAGCTGGGATTTAAACCCAGACAGCCTGGCTCTAGGGTCATGTCCTGAACTATTGCACAAGCCTGTCTTCTCTGAATGTTTATCAGAGCCCAATTCAGACTCTAACCAGGCATTTGTCCTCAGGATTAGCCCTCTTTCCTCTTCATTAAAATGAGAACACAGGAGATACCTGCTGGTCCATCCAGGTAAACTAAGGGCTATGAGAAGGCACATGGTCAAGGCTCACATGACCTCCACCAGTTGTGCTGGGTCTACCTCTTTTGAGAGCTTGCTGTTGAGTTCCGTGTGGAAGTCTACTCTCCCACCTCTTAGTCCTTCTCAGTGTGCCCGTCAGCTTTCCCAGGAGGAGCAGAATCTCAACTGTTGTCCTACAGGAGGTCTGGTTTAAGAAGAGAAGGGCAGTCCCTATAACAGGCTTGCACACTGCCCTCGGGGGAATGTCTTTGTCTGCTTGGGCTGCTAGAGGGAAATAACACAGACTGGGTTTAAACCACAGAAATTTATTCTGTCACAGTTCTGGAGGCTGGAAGGCTCCCATCACAGTACTGTTTTTCTTGGTGAGGGTTCTCTCCCGGCTGTCCTTGGCATGCAGACAGACATGGTCTTGCTGTGTCCTCACATGACAGGGAGTAGAGGAGGAAGGGGTGGAGAGAGGAAAGAGAAGAGAGAAGCTCACTGGTGTCTCTTCTTACAGGGTCACTAATGCATTGTAAGGGCCCCACCCTCATAATCTCCTCTAATCCTAATCCTAAAGGCCCCACTTCAAATACCACAAATACCAGCACATTGAATTTAGGGCTTCAACATATGAATTTGGGGCCCAGAGCAGGGGGTGACCTAAAAAGACAGCGAGTGATGTTGGTGTTTGTAGGAAAGTGAGTCAAGGGTATTTCTCATGGTTTCACAGTGGAGGTGGTATTTGAGCTGGACCTAGAAGTACATACACCCCAGGCTGAGAGGCATTTACAACAGGAGTTTCCCGAGGCATAGAGGCAGCCCTTTGCCCCTCCATCATGGCCGTGTCAGGTTGGCATGGCCTTCTGGGGACATGACTGGGTTAGGGAGGTCAGGGGGAAGGTGATTACAGATGTTATCTAGAACCACTTTTCCTGGTCTCAGCCAGATTTTTGTTTTCCTGGGGGAAGGAGGAAATGGTTTGTCAGGGCTGCTCTTTCTATGACCTGAGCAGGACTGAAATTTTAGAGGCCTTTCCAAGACAAAGGTTTTCTGAGCAAAACAGCAGCTCTGCTGTCTCCAGATGAGGATATGGTGGGGGTGAGAGAGGAGGAAGAGGTTTGGGGGAGTTTCACTTCTGTGGATGGCATCTTCTGAATTGCGGTCAGAAAATACTGAGATACCATCCGGAATGAAAAATTGTTCAGCTTAAGAACCTCTAGATTTTTCTGTGCTGCCATGCCCATGGTGGCTTTTTGGGAACTTGGGTTGAATAGACATCCTGGATACAGGTCATATCTACAGGATGTAGATAGTCACTCACAAGGCCTTTGGTGTGGTACCGGGGGGCGTGGACACTGCCTTTCCTAACGTGGAAAGCTCTCCCACAGAGAGAAGGTCATCCCAACTCTCCTGTACATTATTATTTTTATTTTAGTGTCTCCACTGGGCTAAAAGTTGGGATTTGGAGTTTTGTTTTCTGTGTTTTTTATTGTGATAAAATATGCATAACAAAAAATTTACCATTTTAATCATTTTTAAGCATACAGTTCAGTGGCATGGACTCCACATTCACATTGTGGATTTTTCCATCTTCTCAGACTGAGAGGGTTTGGTTTTAACCTTGGCTCCAGGAAGTCCTATAGCAGCATACTCTGCCTGTGCTTCCCTCCCTGCACCGTGGCCGCACCATCAGAGGTCCTCTCCACTTGGGTCATCTTTCTGCTGCTATGTCTTGTTAACTTCTGTGTTTTTAATTCTCTGTTTCAATCAAAAGCATTTCTGTGAGACTGCCCTCCTGTGGGCAAAGCACTTTGTACAGCACCTCCTATATTTCTCCCAAGGTCTTATAAGGTAGTTATTGCTATCCAGTCTTTCCAGATGAGGAGACTGAACATCACAGATGTAACAGACTCAAGGCCATATTGATTGCTTCAGAGTCAGGATTCCATTCTGAACTCTCCGATTCTTCCTTCTTCATCTAGGTAGGGGTATCTTTGTAAAGTCAAGCACAGCTACCCTGCCTGGGCCCATTATTGTTTACTCTAGAAAGTTTCTAGAATCTGCATGGATGTGGGCATGTCTTATGTGAACCATGTTCCATTAGGATTTTTAAGCATCTTTAGCCAAAAAGGATTTGCTTGGAAATAGCTTAATTATAAACCGTAGATAAACTGCTAATGGAATTTGCCGAAATTCTAAATTAAGCTTTTCAACTAATTCCACACGTTCTGTAAAACTGTGAGTTTAGCTTTAACTGTAGGTCCCTCTCAAGGCAAAGTGTTGGTGTATCTTCTCTGGCCAGCAGGGATGGTCACTGTGTCCATTCTTGTTCTTGATCATGATCACTTTTGCTTTTCTTTCCCTCTTGGTGTCTCACTGTAGCTTGATTCTGTATTTGCTCAGGGCACAGGCAGTTTGTTCCTGAGCCAGGGCTGTTCTGGCTACAGATCCTACTGAATGTATTTCCTATTTCCTCAGCAGGTATTCTTTCTAGAATCTACATCTTTTGTGATGTGTCCTCTGATGCATTTTCTATTACTTGTCATTACCTTGGTGGTGGACTACAAGCCCCTGCTATGTCTCTCAGTACTCTAGATTTTTAGGGTTCAACTTTGCTTGAGCTTCACGGTTCTGACTCCAGTAGATGGTTCTGGGAATAAAGTCAGCTGGGAACCAGCAAGGCACCCAATAGACTTTCATGATGCCCCATGCTTAATAATAAGATGATTTATCGTGTGCCTTCAATGTGCCAGGCACTGTTTCTCATCTAGGTCTTAGCACCCCCATTTTATAAATGAGGAAACTAAGGCTCAGAGAGGACCAACAACTTGACCCTCTTGTTGGATCCACACGTCTAGTCCTGGGATAGATGTCTGCATCATGGATGCCTCACCCAGGTTGCTGATACCCTTTCCCCAGATTGGCTTCCTTCCAAGGGCTGACTCTTTGGATTGCAGAGTCTGCTTGATAATGGAGCTCTGTTAATACATCTGGAAAATGGGAGCAAGCATCCCCTGACTCCATGCTAGGTGAGCCACCCAAGGCATAGGTCATCTAGAAATACAGGGGTGAGAAAGGCCAGTTAAAAAGCCTAATATGGAACTTTTTAAAAAAGGAATCCAATTTTAATACATTGAACCACAGCTTGAATCAGAAACAAACACACAAAAAGGAGCCACCAAGTAAAAGAAGTATTAATGGGAAAAGAAAAATTATTAGTCTCCCGTTATGTAATCACACATTGCAAACTAAAAGTATTTTTTTTTAAACACATGAGCCCTATTTACTGGAGTTAGAAATAGAATGAGAAATTCTAATTTGTACTGAATAGCAATCAGTTTACAATACACACCATGTCTAAATTTTCTGACACTTTGGGGATTAAATGGGTGTGATTTTATTGAATGTTAATGCCCAGAAAACAAAAACAAAACAGATCAGTAGGTACTTATTGAGCATCTACTGTGGGCAATGTACTGTACTGGGAGAAAGAACAAAGGACACAATGCTTCTTTTGAGCACCTACCAGGCAAAGAGAGCTGGCCACCCCTGACCACGTATGTGAATTTTGCCAGCGGGATGAAACAGACCATATATGCTCTAGAAAGAAAGTGAGCTTTGGAGTGGCTTAACTAAGTAAGTGGGAACTGAGTTGCGTCTCAGCTGAGGAAGGTAAAGTTTAGTAGGTAGGTGGTGGCAGGAAGCCCTGGGAGGAGTGTTCCCCGAGGATCCTTCAGTCCATCTTAATAGACAGTGTCAAGGAACTATTCTGCCTGGAAACTAAACCAGTCAAGTTCTGCCCAGGCCATAAAATGTGTCTTAACCCTACCTGTATTTCTAAGGTCATGCCCTCCCCTGCTGGCCTTCACTGACTCAGTTTGCAATCTAAAAGGATGTGAGACTTGTCCCAGCAGGAAGCTAGGATTCAATTCTGGGTTCTCTGATCCTTCCTCCTTCCTCCAGACATGGGAATTGTGTAGACTCTAGCATAGCTGGCTCTGCCTATGCATATACTCTGGAAGGTTTCTGGAATCAGCGTGGGTTTGGGTGTGTATATGGACCATGTTCCATCAGGCTGGAGATGGTGTTCAGAACTATGCAGAAGATGCTGTGGAGCTGTGGTGGACCCAAGTGTGACACCCTTAGAGATTCATTCTCTTCTTAACAAAATTATCCACAAGGAAAAGGCAATCAAAACAGAACGGGAAGAGAAGGCTGCCACACACACATATTCTGGTAACTCTTTTATAATAACAACAGCCTGCTTTTAAATTCTTTCGTGCCTGCTGCCTAATTTCTTTTCAGCCCTGGTTACAAGGCCAAAGGCAGCAGTTCACAATTTGGCCGTGTTTTAGGCCTGGTAATGAGCTTAGTCCAGCCCTCACTACCCCAGCCTCACTTGTGCATGCAACCCAAGCAGCAATAAGGGCTCTGTAGCCCTGGAATTTCTGGAGCTGGGCTGTTCTAGAGGTGCTTCAGGAGGAGATGTTAACTAGCACACTGACAGTCCCAGCTGACAGTCTTGCCCTTACATACGTGCCTGCTCCCCTGCTGATGGCAGTTAGCCTGTGAACTTCAGGCTGACTGAGCCTAATGAGCACTCCTGGGGGCACAAGTGACTAAGTCATGTCTAGTATCCTCTTGTCCTGTCTCGTTCTGAATGCAAATGTCAATGTAATGTGAGTCCTGATACTGTTCTCTTAGACCTGGGTCTGCAGAAGCAAGAAGTAGACAGACAAGTGGGCAGCTGAGAAAGCTCAGGTGGAGACGTTGCTCTAGGCAGCAGCAGAACGTGCATAGCAGGAATGGCATGTTCTAGGCTCAGGTTCACCAGTTCTCTGGGCGCCTTGGTTGCCTCATCTATAAAAGAGCTGCCTTTCATGTCTCTTTGTGGTGTTAGAAAGATAGGACAAACAGTGGACGTGGGAGAGTCCTTCATGAAGATAAAGCCTTTTAAATGGGGGTTGCTTATATTATTTGCTGCTGAGTAGTTTCTATCCATTCATCAGGCTGGCCATTTTCTTCTTAGGTCATTATGACAAATCCATTTTTAGACCAACTCTATAATCAATGCAGTGGCTTCTATCAATAAAGCAAACCGTACAGGCGAGTTAGGGGATTCAGGCTCAGCCACTGCCTCACAGGCTAGAACTTGCCAGCCAGGCAAATCAAGACTTTCTGGCAAAAGTGGGAAGGGGTCCTGGTGAACTGGGACCCTGGGGAGCCTGGGCTGTGTTTCCTCCCAGAACAGCTTGGAGATACCCCTGAAACCGAGTGGGAATTAGAGCCTGCATAATGCTAGCATGAGGCTTTGTCGTTTCCAAGGAACAATAATCCATGGTGTGTCCTGCTATGTTGAGCTGCTTCCTCCCTTTGCAAATATTTGCCCAGGGGTTGGAGGGTGGAGGCAACCACCAAGAAGAAAGGAAGGAGGAGGATGCATGTCCATGAGTAGGTATGTGTGGACAGACACCTGTCTACTCAACCTGGTGTAGATTCATGTCAACTCCCATTCACTGAGTGCCTATCATAGGCAAAGCCCTGCACTATGAGCTACTTGAATTATGATTTTCCTGAACTCAGAGGTGAGGAAACTCAGGCTTATAGTAGCTAAGCAGCTTGATTGAGGTTACATAGCTATAAACTATAGAATTAGAATTCAAATCCAGGTACTTGGACTGCAGAGCCCATTCTAATAAGATATAGTACCCTGGTGATAATCCTTCGTGATGATGAAGCTGTTTGCAGTTTACATTGCAGCCTCAGACTCTGCTTTCAGATCTTTATAGCAGCGTAATAATTAATACTGAGTATTATATACTCAATTATTAAATAAATTATAACTATATAGGCACTTAGTGAATTGTAAAATGCTCTACAAATATGATATAATTGTTGTCTCATAAATAAAATCAGAGGACGTGTAAGTTGCAAAGGGCAGAGTAAGAGGACACCATCTCAGTCTTAGAACTTCAGGACCACTGCTTTTTATTCTCTTGATGCCATCAAAGGAAGGCTGGGTCTGGGTTTATCTGTCCCCCCCAAATTATTGCCAAATGAAAACTGGGCAGTGACCTTAAAGAAGACTAAGGTTTTTTAGCCACCTTTTATTGGTTTGGCGTTTTTCTTCTTTTTAAGTCCTTAATGAAATTAAGAGGAAGGTCATGGAAGGTATTGGTGGGGGGGGCAGGCACCTCCAGCTTGAGGAGTTTGGGGTGGCAGAAGGTGCAAAGGGATCATGTGTGTGTCACCATCTCTAGCTGGAAGGAGAGCCCCGGGCAAGCCAAGGGTGTGGGGAAGGAGGCTGGACAGGATAGGCCATCTGGCACTACTAATGGGCCAGCCCGTATTTTATGATCCCATAAAAATGGCCACAAATCATTTTAAAACTGTGAGGCAAACTGGAATCCAGGGCATTTCCTGGGAATTGTTTGTACACATACCACATTTTTTAGATAAAGAAAACATAAATATTTAGTTTAAAATATCTCAGGAAAGATGAAAAGAAAATAACTGCTGATTATCAGCTCTATTTCCTCCTCAAGCCATGATTTTCTTTCAGGTTCATTGAGGTATAATTGACAAATAAAATTATATAAATTTAAGATGTTTAACATGATGAATTAATATATGTGTGTGTGTATATATATGTCTGTATGTGTATATATGCATATATGTATATAGAAATGATTGCCACAATTAAGTTGTAATAGTTGAAGTATCCATCACCCCACCTAGTTACCATTTTTGTGTTTGTGGTGAGAGCAGTTAAGATCTACATTCTAGAAAATTGTGAGTATACAGTATAGCATTGTTAACTATATTTGCCATGCTGCACATTAGATCCCCTGAATTTATTCATCTTAAGGCGGTAATTTTATACCCTTCGAGCAATATCTCCCCATCTCCTCCGCTGCCCCCCACCCCTCTGGGTATCACCATTCTACTCTCAATTTCTCTGAGTTCAACTTTTTAGATTCCACATATAAGTGAGATCATGTGGTATTTGTCTTTCTCTACCTTGAAAGGTCATCTATGTTGTTGCAAATGGCAGGATTTCCTTCTTTTATGGCTGAATAATATTCCATGTGTATATGGATACACACACACACACATATATACACCACAAGTTCTCCATTCATCTGTTGATGGACACTTAGGCTGTTTTCATGTCTTGGTGATTGTGAATAATGCTGCAGTGAGCATGGTAGTGCAGACATCTCTCTGAACTGCTGATTTCATTTCCTTTTGATATATACCCAGAAGTGAGATTTCTAGATTATATAGTAGTGTTATTTTTAATTTTTTTGAGGAATATTCATACTGTTTTCATTTTCGAGTCTGCAGAGCACAATAAAGGGTCTGGTACATGAGCAGAGGTCAAAAATATTCCTTAATTTGACCAGGTGCCATAATGTAATCCTAGCACTCTGGGAGGCCAAGGCAGGTGGATTGCCTGAGCTCACAGGTTTAACACCAGCCTGAGTAAGTGTGAGACCTCATCTCTAAAAATTAGTCAGGCATTGTGGTGGGTGCCCGTAATCTCACCTACTTGGGAGGCTGAGGCAATACAATCGCTTGAGCCCAGGAGTTTGAGGTTGCTGTGAGCTATGATACCATGGCACTCTACTGAGGGTGACAAAATGAGACACTGTCTCAAAAAAAATTCCTTAATTAAATGACAGAATTGGCGTATGTTGTAGAATTTATGAATCTATTGAAAATATGGTCAAATGTGTGCACTCTGGGGACAGAACTACATACCAGGAAGAGGAAGGGAGAGAAGAGTGTTTATGTGACATGAAAGGCTGGTAATGTTGTCATTAGGATAGTGGGGTTGTGATTCAGGAATACGGTTTTGTGGTCTCAGGAACACCTGTGCGCACATTACTTAGGACAATCTTAGCTGTAGGTAGCAAAAACCCCAACTCAGCAGATTTCAATAAGGATATTTAATACAGACATACTAATTTGTAATTACTATTATTAGACCACTGTCTAATCTAGTAGTCAGTGATGCCCTAGAGAACCGGGGATCTTTCTTCTTGCTCTGCCCTCAGGCTTCCTGTTCATGGTTGCAACCTGGCCGCAGAAATTCTAGTCAATGTATTTGACAGCACAACATCCAGCAGAGGAAAAGAGCCAGGAAGACACTTCCAGGAGCCCCCCCTGAAATCCTCCTGTAATATATCAACAGCCAAGGTGGAGTAGAGCCTACCTCAACCTCTCCACTGGCAAGGGGGCCTGCATTTGTTTTGACTAGATGAGTCTCCTGGAGCTGGAGATAAGACCACTGTTCTAAGCGGTGAAGAAAACTGGAGCTGTGCTAGAAAGGAGGGATAAGCAGATGTTGCTTAAGCAGACGGCAGTGTCTGCCTCAAGACCTGACCCAGAGACTCTATAATGCATTGCTTGAAGTCAAGATGAGGAGCACTTTCCTCTCTCTCTTCCTCCCATAGGTCATGCCCTGACTACAGCTGCCATTCAGGAGGCTGGCACAGAGCCATAGCCAGGTCATCAGGCTGCTTGTCCAGGGTGGGGCAGCAGCAACCTGCCACTCTTCCTCTGCAAGCCCAGCCTGAGCCTCCATCAGGCACTTAGTACATGCGGGACCCTAGGCAAGCCCAACTCCAGAGCCCTGGGATCCACAGGGAGCTCCAGGAGGACTCAGTGAAGGTAGGCTCCCTTCTCTTCCCCTGGGGATGTGACTGGACATGAGGCTTGTCTAGAAAAGAACCAGAGCTTCCTAGATGCAGGGTGTCTAGGGAACAGCCGCCTACAAGAAGGCTGGGCCAGATTAGCAGATGTTCTCAATGAGGATAAGGAAAGCAGCATCTCTACTAAGGGTGTCTGATTTTCTCTAGTTCCTTCTTAAAAACTCTCTCAGCTCACCAAAGGCACTTCCAGACCACCTGGATCTCATGGTTTTGGCTTACCAGATTCATTGAGAGCTGCACCATCCCACCAGTATCTGCCCCTCTTACAGGGGAAAGAGAGGCAGATAAGAAACTGATCTGAAAGTTTCTGATAAGAAACTGATGGGAGAGACATCACTTAGGGTGACAGGTAAAGATCATGGCCAGGAGAGGGCAACCCCAGTAGCCAGGAAGCTCATACTCCATGCCAGGGGCAGTGGCAACAGCTGCTAGAAGTCTGATATTGTAAAGAATGTCCTAAAGAACCAGAAAAGTGGTCCTTCCAGACAGGCACATCAGGAGCAGTCAAGTGGCATGCAGTAGAAGGTTGAATCTGGCTGGTGGAACAGTGGGATTTAGTTGAGAGTGACCTTTACGGCATCCATGGTAAGGATGGAGAGATAATGCTTATTTGGCCATATTGCTGTGTGTTGTTACATTTCATGGGTCTTTCCTGATTCTTCCATTTGACTGTCAAGTCCTTGAGGGCAGTAATAGAGTATTTTATTTCTCAGCACTCAGTCATTGCTTATGGGTTGACTTGACCGATAAACTTGACTAAACAAGATCTAAGAATTTTCACTCCTTTGGGTAGAGTTGTCATCAGTATCTATGGACATGCGCAAAGAGGAGCAGCGTTAGGCACTTTTGCCAGTGGAGTTGGCCCACTGGTACTACGTACGTATTGGTTTCTATCACAAAGTGCCACAAACTGGGTGATGAAAACCACAGAAATGTGGTTGTTTCTCAGCTCTGAAGACTAGAGGTCTGAAATGATAGCAGAGTCGCGCCCTCTCTCTGATATGTAGGAGGCTCCTCTGTCCCTCTCCCTAGTTTCTGGCCAGCTATGGTATTCCCAGCTTGCAGTGTGTAATTCCAGTCTCTGCCGTGATCACCACATGGCATTCCTTGTGTGTGTTTGTCTCCAAATTGGCCCATTTCATAAGGACGGTCACTTATGTTGGATTAAGGGCCCACCCTAATCCAGTCTGACCTCATCTTAACTAATTTACGTCTGCAGCAATCTATTTTCCAAACAAGGTCACATTTTGAGGTACTAGGAGTTAGGACTTCAATAGATCTTGTTTTGGAGATCACAGTTCAATCCATAACAATAAGTGAGCTCATGCACATGTAGGCCTAGGAATAAGTAAGTTCCCAAACTCATTCTAGAAGAAGTGCTACATACCTCATTGATTATCACGACAGTCACTTTCTAAGTTACTCCCCTTGGGAAGCTATGCACTGATGCCAGCGCCCAGTCCACCCTTCAAAGCAATTTTGAATTTTTCTGGGATGATCATCAGAGCTGTCATCATACAGCAGATAAAAACAACACTCAGTGACAATAATGAACACCACTCAGCAAGACACCATCACACATCAACATGTCAACAGCTGTGACACACTGATATACCAAGGTTATGAAACCCGACCGAGTTGTTTGTGCTGTGCTGCCAACATAAGCACATGGTAGCAAGTTTGCAAACTTAATTGTCAGACCTGTTCAGTAACAGCTTTGATGGTCATTCCAGAAACAGAGTTCCAAAATTGCTTTGAAGGGTGGACTAGGTGCTGGTGTCGGTGCACAGCTTCCCAAGGGGAATACTGTGAGGCTGGCCATGGTGATATTCAACAATGAGGTATGTGGCATTTTTTCTAGGATGAGTTTGTAAACATAATTGTCAGAATTCATACACAGGGCTGGGGTGAATACAAACAGCACCCCTTGGTGCTGCCTCTGATTGGTGGGGAAGGTGAGCAGAGCTGCATGGCTTCTGTTCTCGGCATTCCCCAGGGAAGCGTGCTGAGAGCTGGGCCCAGCTGGGCACACCATGGTGATGTGCTTTAGTGGGGGAGTTGCACTTACCTGTCACTCTTTTGTACAGGATGAGTGGGACAGAGCCTCGACAAAGGGGAACACACACACCATTTGGGTTCCCGACAGTCTTAACTGTGGAAGAGTACAGGGAAATTCCATCTGTCAGCCCCTGGAGACCTCAGTTTCAAGGGAAGCTGAGAGTTTGGGGACAGCCTCTCACACAAGAGGATGAGAGTAGCACCCCTTTCTCCTGGGAGACGGGGAGCCACTGAGCCCAACTAGCTCATTGCCAGGCAATCCAAAGAGAGCTCCAGATGCTGGATCTGGATATTGAACAACTTGCTTGTCTCTAAACCTAGTAAAACTTGGACCCTTTACTACCAACTTTTTCTACCTGTCTGGTCTCAAAGCCTTTATTGCATAGGTTGCAAACTGGAGGTCGACAGGTGGTTTACAGTGTTTTCATGTTATTTTGAATAGCAATGCATTCACATGGTTCAAAAATCAAATCCCTGTAGAAATTTTACCTCTGCCTCTGCCTGCCCTGCCCTACCCCCCTCCATAACCACTTTTATTAGTTTTCTACAGATTTTCCTAGTGTTTCTTTTTGCAAATACTGGTCACTAAATAAATATCCTATTTTTAGCATATATCTTTTTCTTTTTTTCCATCCCTATGTTTAGCATACTATTCACAAGTTTTTTTTAACCTTCCTTTTTTTTTTGCTTCATTTATCTTGGCAGTCTTATCTATATATTGAGAGTTTCTCCATTCTTTTTGTTACAAGGACATAGTATCCCATTCTATGGGTGTGCCATTATTTATTTAAACAAAATAAGTTGTTCTCAATTATTTGCTCTTTATTACAAGAAATGCTGCTGGGAATAAACCTGCCATTTTTGTATTGTCCCTGAATGTGTAAAGCATTTAAAAATTCTGATACATCTTTGAATTATCAGAAGAACTGGAATGACTGGCTTCTGATCATTGTATGTTGGCAGCTGGTTGGACTGAGTGGCGGATATCTGTCTTAGGAGGTTGACCTGCTCCTATCTGGTGCCTTCCCTACCACGTCGCACTGATTGTCCATTGAACCTGGGTGCAGACCTCCATTTATCCTCACAATTATGCTATTTTTTTTAGGAGATTAAGGAGGAAGGAGAAATCACTCCTGTACTCAAGTCTCTTCAAAGTGAAAAGTGAAAGCCAAGAGCTTTCTTTTTCCAGCAGAAGGGAGCGGGCAGATTTCTAGATGGCCACCATTCTGCTTCACTTGCTCATCCTTGGCTCGTCCTGTTCTTTGCTTGGACACTGAGTTTGCAGCCTCTGCTTTGCCAGGCCTTTCTCCCCTCTCCAAAGTGGAAGGGAAGGAATGCTGCTCTCTTGCTTGCTTTAGCACTATCTGTGTAACCACTTGGAGATTAGCAATAAAAATGAAAGAAAAGAGAGTCAAAAGTATTATTCTATCGCATGTATTATCTCACCAGAACCCCTAAAGGAAGAAGCATTACTGTTGCCGTTTTATAGATAAGGAAACAGCGACAGAATGTAGAAGTTTCACCAAGATTCATAGCTCCTGTGTAGTAAAACTAGACTCTGAATCCAGGTTTTTCTGGCTCTAGAAGCTGACATTTTAGACAATATGTTACGCTACTTCTACAGTCTTTAAAACAGATGTGGTTTATAGTTACACCACTCACCAGTTAAGTTTGTCCTTACTGATGCCATGGGGGTGATAGTTGTGACAAAGATAAGGGCATCTCTGAAGATGGGTGACAGGCTGCCTAACCCTAAACAGGCTGATGACAATGCATGTTAGTTCTCCGAACAAAGCTGAGGGCTCCTCCTTGATGGCCTTTCCTGTTTTGTAGAGTAGAATGGGCTCCCCTGTTCCCTTTGCTCTTCAGCCCCTAAAGACTTACTGAGCAACTTCTGAACGCCAGGCACTGTGCTAGTTGTGAGCGGTAAGGTGAATGAGCCACATCCTGGTGCTTAGAGCCCAGCTCCGAAGGGTCAACAGAAAGCTGCAGTGCACTGGGCAAGTGCGCCACTGGCGACATGGATGTGTTGGGCCAGGCCCTGAACGTGACCAAAGAGACAAATTCATGATGGAGCAACAGGGTGGGTGGTTTCAGCTCTCTTGGGTCCTCATCACTTTGTACTGCTTCACAGAGAAAGGAAGCAAGGGGCCCGGAAGTGGAGGCTGTGAGCTGGGGGATTGAGCCATCCTCCTGCCCACAGCCCAGGGTGAATGTGACAGCAGCGGCAGCTCTCTGGAGAGTCCAGTCAGGGTTGGAGGTGGGCTGAGGAAACCACCTCTCCCTCTGCTGCTTCCCCCTCAGCTTGTCTCCTTCCTGGCCATCTGTTTCACTTCTCAGCCAGGTGGTCCCCCAGAGGGGCACACATGCAGGGAGTTCATGTTCCGCTACAGGAGCAGAATCCTCTTCCCCAGTGAGGGACTCCAAACCAGCCAGCTGAGCAGGGAGCGTGCAGGGGTGGGGGAAAGACAGGACCAGGGGGGCACAGTTCATAGGTCATCCCTTTCCATCTGAAATCCCACCTCCGCAGAAGGATTTGGAGCCCAAGGCTTCTTCCCATCACGCTGTCTTGGCTTTTGAGTGTTGCTGTTTATCTTTCTCCTCCCCTAAGTTTGCATGCAGCAGCATCTGTCATCTCTGTGGTTATCTTAGGACAACTGCGGCTTTTGCTTTTTTATTTGTTCTTTCTCTGTGATGTTAACCACAGCAGCCTACAGCAGAGAGGGCTGGGGAGGGAGCCAGTTGCTTTTCATTCTAATGCCACGGTCTTCAGCTGCAGCTGGTGCAAGTGGGGGAAATTAAACAAAACCAAGGTGTTGAAATTCAGTCCCAAGTGACTGCTGGGAACGTGTTGCTTGTGCTTCTATGGATGAGTAATTAGAAGCGACTGGCTTTCAGGCTGGAAAGGAGAATCCAGAGTCTTCATACACACACTCTGTATGTGTGCCTCTCTGTCTGGCAGCTGTGCAAAGGTAAAAGGGACACATCTCATACCCTCCTTGTCCTAAAGGAATTTAGTGACAGAAAGGAGAGCAAAATTTACAGTTGACCTACCCGCCGGGGCCTGTTTCCTCATTAGGAAAACGAATGGGGTTGGGTTTGGTCAGTAGTCCTAATGGGATGAGCGCTGTCTCTTGGAGTAAGGCTTCACAAACTGTCAAAGAAGTTATGCCAAAACCCCAGCGATTTAAGAAACAGTTGTTTGGAAAGAGAAGAGACACCTAAGTGAAAGCAAGACAAAGCCTTGAACTGATGAGACTATTTCCCCAATTCATGCGTCTAGTTCAGACATTGAACTGAAATGGGTTCTAGTGCAATGTGCAGTTACTGCAAAGCAAAGAATCCATTTGCAGATCCGAAGGAAGAGATTTGAGACTTCATCTAACAGACACAGAATTCAATCCTATTAAGTTAGCAGAGGCCCGTGAAGTATCACTGTTCAATGAACATCTTTGCTGCTTTTAAAATAGTTTATATTTTTATGTGTTTATAGATATATTTCATTTGTCATACAATGATAAGAAGTCTCTTGTGAAAGTTAGATGTCACAATTATTTACTTGGAGGTTTCCTCTGGTTCTCTTCCCTTACTCTGATAATCTCCTTCAAGATCTGTCAAACAGCTTTTTCCAATCCTTCCATCTCTCCCCACTTCCTCTACTGAAGAGATATCATTTTCAAGGCTTTTTTCAAATGATAGAGATGGAAAGTAAGCCCCAGCACTGTGGGTGGGCTTTCCAGATCGGAGACAAATCTTGCATGATACTGTGTCACTACCGTGACCCATGTCACAGCGTAATAAACTATTAGGACGCTACACCTAACACGTGAGGCTTAGCTCATTTGGGAAATAATGTGCTTCCTTGTTTTCTCTACTTACACATTTGCTGTTTGATTCAGCTTGTTATCTGTGCCTCAGTGGAAGTGGTTTCCTTCCCCCTGTTATCATATACATCGAAGAAAGTGGGTCTGTATTTCTTATTCTAACATCACTTTATTCTGTCCTCATATATCCCCCTGCTCATTTATTTCCTTGTACTTCTTGTCCAGAGGGGCTTCTCTTTGTCTTCTGTTAAGTCTAAACTTACCCGGGACAAGGAGGGGTGGGACAAGGAGGGGTGGACACTACTACTTCCTTGTGAGTTCCTGTGCAGCCATGCGTGAGCACTCCCATATTGAAACATACATTATTTTATTAAAATTACATCTCTTTTTTCTCCTTTATCATTAGAGTTGATTTATGCATATCTAGGAAATTTATTTCAAGTGGTAAGGAGGGTGTTTCTAAATATTTGGTTATGAAAATGGGGCTGTGATCAGATGGAGTACCGCCTGAATGAAATGATCTTTGGGGTCTCTGACACTCTGCACAGCATTTACAAAATGGCACATGACAGTCTGATCCATGACTAAGTTGGAAAAAAGAATCCTGGAGGGGAAAGTGATGAGTGAAAGCTGTTATCATCCTAGCTTTATCCCCCACCCTACCCTCCTAGCTGCAATTTAGAAACGGGAAAATTAAAACAAAAAAAAATTTTCTAGATTAAAAAAAAAATACTTACCCAGGATCACTTGAAATCAAAGTTTTGAAGCGAGGCCCAAACATCTGGAGTGTTTCAAACTATCCCCAGATGATCTGATGCAGTGTGAGGATTGAGAATCACTGTCTATAGTGTGTAAATGCTAAAAAGACAGGTCCGTGTCCTCAGTGTCAGACCTTATTTGGAAAAGGGTCTTTGCAGATGTCATGAAGTTATAGATCTTGAGATGAGATCATTCTGGGTTGTCCAGGTGGTCGCTCAAATTAGTAACAATTGTCTTTAAAAGAGATACAGAGAGAACAAGGTCATGTGAGGACAGACAGAGACTAGAGTGATGTAGCCACAAGCCAAGGAGTACCCGAGGACACCAGAGGCCAGAAGAAGCAAGGAACAGATTCCAGAGGGAATTGGAAGGAGCATAGCCCAGTAGTCGCCTTGACTGAGGACCTCTGGCCTCCAGAGCTGTGAGAGAAGAAATTCCTGTTATTTTAAGACACACAGTTTTTGATAATTTGTTGCAGTGACCCTGGTAATAGACTGCCTAAAAGGTGGATAAGATTTGACAGGATGGGAAGAATACAGGAGAGTCTTTCAGATACTGAAGCAACATCAGTGAAAGCAGAAAGGCTGGAGGGGAAATAGAAGTCAGGACTAACTAGAGTAGGGAGTGATTTTACAAGTGGAGACTAATTCTGTAGATAACCTCCCAGAAGACCCCGGGCTACAAATAATTTCGTTTTCTAGGAAAGATGAATGCTTCTTCATTCTGTCTTGTCCTACTTCATAAAAAAGCATTTTCTGCACCTCTTTAGATCACAAAAGGCCCTAGAAGCCTGTGAAGTAAGTTTGCATACCATTCCACAGCAGTGGAACCAACGAAGGGTGCTAAGGAGGCCTGCGTGGCTTGAGGCCATGTGTGTGAACACTGGCATTCTATTGCTGTGTAGTATAATGTAGTGGTCATTGTGTCCAGCGTTCCCTCCACCCCTCCCTTATATCAGCAGTCCCACCTTCTAGTGGTAGTTTCAGGAGTGTGAGCAAAGCCATAGGTTTCCACCCCTGAAAGGTCTGGGTAATGTTGCTTGACATCGTTGGTTGGCTCTGTCAAGGTCTTGGAAGGTAACCCAGTCAGCAGATCCCTAACCTAAGTCACATCACTTCTGATGAACACCTCCAAAAGGGACCATTTTATGTCATTCCTAAAGCATCATGTTGGAGGAGCCATCATGGCTTAGCCATCACCACACTTAGTTAATAACCAGCCAGTTGTCTCATGGAGGCATTTCGTGGGGCACTGCATGAGGAAACGCACATCCATGCCCTACTTTCTGTGACTTAGACAAGCAACACTGTCATTAACAATGCCTATGAAAGCAGAGTCCTCCCCGAGTTTCCCAGCTCGCTCAGCAAGAGCTGAGAAGGTGTTAGAGTGCTTGTACAAGAACTCACTCAGCTCTCTATTGGATCTTTTGTGTGCATTTCCCAGGTGTTGTTCTGAACAGCTAACTCAGAAAGGGCCAATAGAGTGGGAGCAGAGAGGTCCCTGAGTATGATATTGCCTTAAGGGTGGGGGAGAAGAGATTCACCGCTGCCTGACAGGAAACATTTAGGGACTGCAGTGCACCGAGCACAGGGAGTGAGGCGCAAGGCCTGGACCAGATGGAGAGAGAAGAGCAAACAGGGGAACAACTGAAGTTCAGTCGTCAGATCTGTCAGGGACCCATTGACCTCGAAATGAATGAAGAGGGTAGGAACACCTTCATTTCAATTTCTGAGACTAAACACATTTCAAAGAAGGTTTCTTTCTCTCATGGGCACCACCATGTGACACTGTTAGGTCAGTGGCTACTGTTCTGATGTTGGTGGAGATGTTATAAATTGCTCAGCACAGGCCAAAAAGTAGCTGTTAACCCCAAGGAGTAGCTTTGGGATCCCCTGGATAGTGAAACCTGGCAGAGGTCATTCCAGTTACCCGCCTGCATCTAGGAGCTCTAGCATCCTTGCCCATCATAGACTGTGAGGGAGAAGGCCCTGGCAGCATAAAGCAAGATGCAGGGCCAAGGCTAGGGAGCAGGATGGAGAACCATTGCTGGGGTTGCTAAGTCTAGGGAGCAAGTAATTTTAGAGAAGCCCTTCCAGGATGAGAAGTCTTAAGGTCAGCTGCTGTCCATGCGTGGGTCCAACCCAGAGGAAGGGCATGGAGCTGGCCAAAGATGTGAAGTGTTGCTTTCTGCCCAGCACTCTAGTAAAGCACTGAAAATTCTACTGGGAACAAGACAGGTGGACCTGGCCTCCAGGAACTCAGCAGGAAAACAGATGTTAACTAATTACAGAAAGAATTATTTAATAACAATGGGTATAAATGCTGAGAAGGAGTACAAAATCCACAAAAATGCTCATGGACCTAGTCTGGGCATCTTAAAAGATCATCTCATCTAGCCCCATTAATTTACAGATGAGAAAACCGAGGCTCAGAGAGGGGAAGGAAGAGGATGAAGTAGAAGACTGGGATAGGATGGGAAACCATTTCTACCTCTCAGTTCTTTCTGTTTTCACTGGGTCTGGCGATATTGATTTATATTTGTGGACAGGGCCAGTTGTTTCAACAGTTCATGGAAATGTCTAAGAGTTTTTTTTTAATATAAAAAGGGTACACATGATTAGGTTACATCGTTTGCATTTGTTAGGAAAAGTCCGAGTTGTATGTGAGTCCTTCACCCAAGAGGTGGGCCAAAACCCCTACACTGTACATGTTGGGTGGGAACTTACTGAGCCCCTTCCCTCCTTTCCCCACTCCCCCCTACTTGAATTTAATTGTGTTTTTCCTTTCATGTGGGCCTGTCATTGTTCATCTACTAGTTCAAATTAGCGTTGAGTGCATGGGATGCTTGTTTTCCATACTTGAGACACTTTACTAAGGAGAATGTTCTTCAGCTCCATCTGGGTAAATACGAAAGATGCAAAGTCTCCATCTTTTTATGGCTGAACAGTGTTCCATGGTATACAAATACCTCAGTTTATTAATCCATCCATGGGTTGATGGGCACTTGAGTTGTTTTCACATCTCTGTGGTTATGAATTGAGCTCCTATAAACATTTGAGCTCAGATGTCCTTATGGTAAAATGATTTTCTTTTCTTCTGTGTAGAAACCTAGTAATGGGATTGCAGGATCAAATGGAAAGTCTGCTTTTAGCTCTTTGTGGGTCTAAGAGTTTTAATAGAAATCCAGTGGATAAGAGAATGGGAAGGGGGCTGATCCCAGCATGGGGGAGGGCTCTTTCCACAGGTCCTACTTCTGATTCTATCTAATAAGGAAAGGGCAAGTCCCTGCTGATGCTGTGTGTCCCCTTCTGACATCAGAAATGATAAATGTGCTTGATACAATGGCTAAGGGACTGTTCAGCCCTCAGCTGTCAGCGTCGCCTCCACAGGCCCCTCCACCGTGCTCCTCCACCGTGCTCCTCCTTCCCATCCTCCGAGTGGCTGTGCTGGCCGAGGGCCCTGCAGCTCTCATGGGTCTAGTCTCTATACTTCTTTCCCTTTGACTCCGATCCCCACACATCTTCAGACTGACCTGGCATCTCTGACTACTGGCTGTATAACCTTAGGCGTGTGTAAATTGAGTGTGGATGGCACCACACAGGGTCTTAGGTAGGGTCACTTCAGAGAGCCACCTAGCTTAGTGCCTAGCACATAATCACGTATTAGCTCCCTAAAGCATGTTAGGTCCTGGACCCCGTGATGACTCCTTATTACCTACAAGATAAGGAACAACCCTGTGAAAATTCAAGTCATCCAAGAAGCTTTTGTTGATTTCTGTTATGCGCTAGTCGTTATCCTGGGTACTGTGGTTATAAAATGAATGAGCCGTGAGCCCTGACCCCTGACCTCAGGGAGCCAACTGCGTAGTGAGGTAGACGTGTGTGCAGCCAAGTGTAACACAGTGTGAGGACTGCTGTATTAGCAACTATCACAACGGGCCAGGGGAACACGGGGAGCGAGCTTCCGCACCCGCTCGGCGTGGCATTCGAGGCTCTCTAGCCCTCCTGCCCTGCCTCTCACTCTGTCCCCGTGCCGGTGTACACTGCTCTCTACCCACACTTTCCCCAAACACATCCCGAACTTCTTCCATCCTCCTCCCCTCCCTGCAGCCTGGGGGCCCTTTCATGCTGCTCCTTTTGCTTAGAAT
>NW_003852499.1:4899413-4900631 GCF_000181295.1 Otolemur garnettii
AGAATTTGGAAACTACTAAAGAGAATAAAAATCCCCAAAACCCAATAAACAAAGATAACCCCTGTTAACATCGTGGTGTATTTCCTCGTGGTCTTTCCGTAGTGTGTCCACACACAGGCTGCCCTTCTTACTGCCCTTTCCTCATTCTCCCTTACGTCTTAGTTTATCACATGCGTCTGTTTTCACTGGACTGCAAGCTATTTGAGGGCAAGGGCAGTGCACCCCTGGCCTTTTATCTGTGTCACCTAGCACAGTGTCTTGTCCTAGGAGTCACTCTGTCAATGCCAGCTGAATAGCACCATAAGTGAATTGGTTTGACTTTGGCGTTTAGCATGTGATTGTTTTTGAGAAAGTAGATTTGTTGTCCTGCCACTGGTGCTTCGCGGCCTGTTTAAAACTCATATGCGTCCTTGAGCAGTCACCGCTGGCCAGTGAGCCAGGGAAGGGACTCCACATCCACAAGTGGCTGAGCCACAGGCAGGTGACGAAGTGGGTTCTGCATCCCGCATCGGGTTGGTTGAAAAGCAGTTCTACCCTTTATTCGACTTTGTCTCGCTTTAGAATGACACAGTTGATTCTGGCAAATCTTTCTTTATCCTTTCTGATCAAAAATAGTGTTGGCATTTCACCCGGGCAGGAGTGGGTGAGATTTTCATCTCTGAGAAGTCAGTTTTGTCTCTAAAATAGTCTTTGCTTAGATTAAAATTCAAGAGGCTCTTGAGCTGGGGTTGGAAATGGGAATAACACGGGATCTTTTTCAAAAAGCTCAGGGTGGGGAGACTGGGACCAGGTCAGGAGGGGCATTCAATTGGCAGGTTAAAGAAAAGGGGAACGTGAGAGAGAATGTTTTAGTAAACGCAACGGAAAATGTTAATAAAGCATCAGGATCCCTTCAAGATTCACGTGGAAGACACGAGAGGCGGGTGGTGTTATTAAGTACCTTTCATTTTTCTAACAAAATGCAGGAAATTCATTGGTATGGATGGTGACAGAATAATGAATGCAGACACGAGGGAGACAAGCCCATTTGCCATCTGAGATTTTTATTTGAATATGGCGGGATGTTTCTTATTTAGATGTCTTTTTTTCTTTAAAGAAAATATGAGATAGCAGAGGCTGTTTCTAGGATTAAATATCTCTGAGGGAATTTCATTACAAGATCAAGGAAAAAGGCTGCAAGGTTTTGGCTTCTGATGAAAAGCATCTAAAACCAAGTTA
>NW_003852499.1:4901490-4903204 GCF_000181295.1 Otolemur garnettii
TGGGAGCAAGACTCCACCCTCTGCTGGTGATCCAGTGACAGAAGCTGGGGGAAGCACTTCACTGCAAGCCCAGAAACTTGTGGGGAGTGCTGCCTGCCCAACAAAGGTGCCCTGTCCAGGGCCCTCAGCCCCACCCTGCTGCAGCATGCTAATCCATGCAGAAAGGGAGAGTGCCCACGCCTGGGTTCTGACCTTGGCTGTGGGTTCAGGCAAGGGAGCAAAATTGACATGTCCTCTGTGATGATAATAATATAGTTAGCACTTGGTGAGCACTAAGTACCAAGCCCTGTGATTAAGCTCTTCATGTGCTGTGTGTCTTACTGTCTTCACAACAACAGCATGAGAGCGGTACTGTCCATGTTTAACAGAAGAGGAAACTGGCTCAGAGAAGTTAGTTAACTTATTGAGGATCACAAAGCTAGTAAGTGGCAAACCTGGGATTTGAACCCAGGGTTGTCTAAAGCTAAAGGTTTGTGCTTTTAAAACAGAGAAAGCACAGAAGGAGATCCACTGAGGGTCACACCAGAACTGAGTCCAGGCTTCCCAGCCTCCCTCTAGAGCTCTCTTCACCTATTCAAAGCCCACACTGCCAAGTCCAAATGATTTGGAAATGAAGGTGTCATCAAGGATGACTAAGTGTCACGTGGAGGGATATAAGGAGGATGTCTAGCGTCCCCAGGTCCAGCCCTTCACCAGCTGTCCACCAGGATCTATAACTGTTGATATATTCTTATTACAAATAAGATAGCATAATCTTTGAAAGCCATATGATAATGTTTGTGTGTTGCAAATATAAACTCATAGGTGGTAGGCATAGATTACAAAAATCTTTGTAGACTTAGAAGCACCATGTAAAAATTTGCACTCTTCAAAATATGGTTATTGCTCTTGTTACCATTCAGTGGGTGGTGTGTCTAGGCAGCTCACTCTCGCTAACTCAGATCACTGCATTGGTGCCTGTAAAATCAATTGGCAATTGAAAACCTAACCTGACTTGGATTTTCCGCCTCCTGTGTGTCCCAGCTCCTGGAAGTTTTTGAGCTTCACTTGTGGTTATACGGCAGCAGAACCCAGCGTGCACGTCAGCCGTTTAGGTAGGTGTTGCCAGTTTACCTGGTACTGCAATCAGTCTTCATGTTAGCCTTGCCGGCAAACAGCACTCCTGGTTCTTAAGACCATTGTTGGAGGGACACTTGGAAACCCACAGACATGATAGAAGGGGCTCTGCTTCCCTCTCTCAAGTCCCAGGACAGTGAGAGGCCAGGAAGCCAGCACCTGGCAGATAAAGAGCACACCAGCCATATTGTGTGTCTCCTGGGTGTTCCTTGGGACCTTGCCAAATGGGATTACCTCCAGGAACATCTAAATCCACTCACTGTGAGTGAGTCCCACCTCTCCACAGAAGCCTTTCCTGACATCTAGCTGTGTACTCCTGTGCCACCTCTGAAGTCCTGTGGTACTGAATGCCTGTGCCACTCACTTGAATACTGAAGTACCCTGCCTTGTAGGAAGGGACTTCAAAAAGTTCATGGAAAATATGTATTATGAAGACTATGCATGGATGTCAAGGTTTTTTTGCATCCAAATAAACTCACACTAACTTATTATAAAATGTCTGAATAGGATCCAGTTTGAGACACTAAAAAGGATATGATATCACTTTGAGAAATCCCCCATCAGAGCAATGTGAATTCTGCTAAAACTGAACAAGCAT
>NW_003852499.1:4903775-4912105 GCF_000181295.1 Otolemur garnettii
TCTGGCTATTTTTAGAGACAGGGTCTCACTCTGGCTCAGACTGGTCTTGAACCTGTGAGCTCAGGTAATCCACCCATCTCAGCCTCTCAGAGTACTAGGATTACGGGCCTGAGCCACCACCCCCCGGCCAAGAGCAGAGCCTTCAATGGAAATTTTAAAGAAATGTAGCAGGAGATGGAACATGGCTTTATCAGTATCATCCTGAAAACAACACACAATCAAAGCAGTGGCTACCAAGAGGTAGAAGTGGATCAGTGAGAGCGAAAGTAGCCTGATCAAGAGCAAAGGTCATGACAGCAGTTCGGGGAGATGATCAAAGCATTTTGTTTGCTGACTTTCTGGAGGGAAAGAACATATCATCTGCTTATAATGAGAGGGGCTTGAGAGAGTAAGCCAAAGCCTTAACAGAAGACACCTGGAAAGGCTTCACCAGATTGTCCTTCTCTCCCATGACGATGCTCCTGTTCATTCCTCCCATCAGACAGATGTAATTTGTTCAGAGTTTCAATGGGAAATCATTAGACATCCACCTTAATGGTGCTGATTTTACTCCTTCTAATTTCTTTTTGTTTCCTAATCATAAAAAAATCTTTAAATGGCTCCCATTTTTTCTTCAGCGAATAATGCAAAAAAGACTGTATTGATATGGTTAAATTCCCAGGACCCTCAGTTCTCTAAGGATGAACTAAACGGCTGGTATCATCATTTCCAAAAATGGCTTGAACTTGATAGAGCATATGCTGAGAAATAAAGTTTATACTTTTTCATTTTTATCTTTTAATTCCATTTTCTACAAACTTTCTGAAGTCCCCTTGTATTATTAGATACATATTATTTTGTTTGGCTATGCCCTTTCTTGCCTGTTCTCAGCCTTCTATGACCTCTCCTCATGAGAGTCATTTGTAGACTTGGGATATCTCTGATGACCTGGTTGATAAACCCCATCTTGTTCCAGACAGAGTTTCAGGGAGATCTTTCATTATTATAACTGCAGGTGGTATTCTTAATTAACTTTTCATTTGGCTTTGCAAGTTGCCTTGCCATCCAGAACATGTCCTTTGAGACTGAAGCCTGCTGTCTTATCATCTCAGCTTGTATCTTAGACTCTGCCTGATTTAACCTTGGGTGTACTCAGGGACAGTGTATTGCTGGATATTGAGTGAAGGGCTACTGCCCCAATGCAAAGTAGCTCTCTCTCATGGAGTTATTTGCATAATACCCTTTACTTGTCTTTTATTGCAGTTACCATGGTTAATATCACATGTTCACACATTTGTTTTTGTTTTTGTTTTGAGACAGAGTCTCACTTTGTCACCCTTGGTAGAGTGCCATGGCTTCATAGCTCACAGCAACCTCAAACTTTTGGGCCCAAGAGATCCTCTTGCCTCAGCCTCCCAAGTAGCTGGAACTGTAGGCACCCACCACAATGCCCGGCTGTGTTTAGAGATGGGGTCTCACTTTTGCTCAGGCTGGTCTGGAACTCCTGAGCTCAAGCAATACACCCACTTTTTCCTCCAAGAGTGCTGAGAAGTTCACTCATTTGTTAAAGCCTCATCCCCCTGGCTGGGCAACCTATTTTGTTCTTCACTGTATTCCCCGTACATAGTGCCTGGACCCTGGAGGGGCTTAGTACAGACTAGTTCAATGCATGCATCAGCGTATCAGCTTGGTCACTGGAGAAGAAGTGAGTTAGAGTCTGAGGCTCAGCAGTTTTATGAATATTTTAGCTGTGAAGAGAAGTGAGGTCAGCTGGCCATGGGCTGTGGGATAATGGAAAATGCATTTGCTAAGAAGTCGGGGACCTGAGGGTCAGGCATTTTTCTGCACTAAGGTTTATTTTCTATATAACCTTGAGAGAGTCTTGTAATGGCTTGAAGGAGATGTTTTTGTGAGATTGCTTTGTAAACCATACAATGGCATGGTTAGATGTTCCTCATCACCCTAAGATCTGTTCCCTGCCTATTTATCCAAATATATTTCTTATTAATTTAATTTAGCTAGGCCAACCTGCTCTTTTTATTGCATAAACAACACATTGTCATAACAAAAGTATTAGAACATTCAAAAGAAAATCAAAATCATGTCCTAAGATTACCATCTAGAACTAATACTGCTTCTATCTTACTTACAGCCTAAATCAATTTTTTCTAGTTGAGTTTTCAAGGTGTCAGCAGCCTGGGGCAGGACAGAGCAGCTTCCCTCTCCTGTTTTCCCACTGCACTGGCCTTGCTGAAGGCTGCTGCCTGGGAAACTGCCAGAGGGTAGGATAGAGTCTCCCCACTCTGTTTGCTTTCAGTATCCTGATAGCAATGCAAATGGGACAGGGGATAGGGGCCCAGTAGGTGGCATAGAGAGGGGTTATCTTGTCCAGAACTCTTTAGTACCTGAATGTACTCACTTGATCCATGTCTCTCCCCGGTGGAATATAAGCTCCATGAGGACAAAGCTTGCTGGATTTGCCTATGGCTTCCTTTAGCACCTAAAAGAGTCCCTGCACATAGTGAATATTCATTGAACAGATGAATAAAGGAACACCCAAGCACTGTGTTACCTCCTATAGAATAGGAAGTACATGACAAATATTTGCCTCTGATGTATTATGTGTATGAGAATTACAGAGGCCAGGTTCATTACTAATATACACATCTATTACCTACACTTTGAGCTTTGTTCTCAGCATAAAGGACAATAGAAAGTCCCAGGCTCCTTTGCAATCACTTCGGACAACAGACAATCCCAAGCCCCTTTGCAATCACTTCTGCTACCTCTGATCATTTCAAGTATGCTCTCAGACTGTGCTGCTTAGCATGTAGCCAAACATTTTGCAGCGTTCCTCTCCAGGTTCAGTCTTCACACTCCCAAACTGTCCTGTGCAAGGAGGCCCCTATTCTCCCTGTCCCAAAGCCTGCTCCCCACCCTCAGTGCCTTTCAGCTGCTTTCCTTATAGGGCCCTTAGGCTTTCTTATAAATGCTACTGCATTTCTTCCTTAGGGAGGGCAGTGACTGTAGCCACAATTCTGCATTTTCGTCTTCAAAGGTGGGCTTCCATGTGGCAGGTGACGTCTATGGATGGAAAGAATTTCAAGAGCACTGCTGAGAGCTGGGGCTTCTGGAAAGGGGTGTCCAGTTAGCCCTGAGGCCACCCTGTACCCATACAGATAAAGGTCTGCTTCTAAGGCTGGACACTGTCTCTGGACTTGGGTCACTAAGCAGGCTTACCACTGCTATCTCTCCATTTCCCTTCTTCTCTAACATCCAGAGAAGGATGGGACTAGATCTGTTTTCTTTTAGAACATTGCAACCCAGGAGGAGGAATGTTTCCATACAGCCCCTTTACTCTGACCCTCAGTAGAAAACAAGGTATAATTCATCTCTTGTGTGTTTACTAAGTGGGTTCAAATCACTAGTGGCAAAAGTATCTTCTACATGTGAAGAATCACAGGTCCTCTAAGGAGGCAAACACTGAGAGGTGAGTGAGAGAACAAAAGGTAGAAAGTCTGTGAGCATGAACCTGCCCCCAAGGCCTCTTGGCTGAAAGTCCTGCCTGTGTCAGCATCACCGAAGCCATTTCTCATGGTCATGAGCATCGGCAGTGGGCCCTTGGATGTGAGCAACAGAATTTACCAGACTGGCCATTTTTCCCAGCCTTAAGCCTTGTCTTCCTTAAGAAGGATAGTTTTTTACCAGGCTGGCCATTTTTCCAATCCTTAAGCCTTGTCCTTCCTTAAGAAGGACAGTTTCTTAAATTCTACAATAGATGCCAGGGAGCTGGTCCTTTTAAGGGAGGCCTCTGGAAGAGGAGTTTGGCACTTTACTCAGCTTTTTTATGTGAGCACAGAAGAGCCTGGAACTTTGTTGGCCTCTCTCTGGGAAGAGCCACTCTGCAGCCTCTGTCACTCATGGAGCTGATTCCACTGTGGAGCATGCCCCCTCTCGGCCTTCCTTTCCCTGCTCCCCAGACTCTCCCATGGCAATGAGGTGTATCTGCTTTGATGTTTGATGTATGCATCACTCTTGACTTTCACATCTACTGTCATCTGGGCCTCCTCCACTGGGACAGGCAGGAAAGAAACTGATGTCCCTACTTTTTCAGAAAAGTAGCCAATTCCCCAAGGTCACAATGTGGTAAAGTTGCACTTGAACCTGATTTTTGGATGCCTGGCCAGAACCTTTGTAGAGCACTGTGTTCCTCCTGGCTTCTTGATAGACCAAGTTGTGATAGGACAAGCATGGGGAAGGGAGAAGGAATGCCAGCTAGAGGATGGATGGGGAAATGGCTGGGAACTTGCAAAGATCCATGCAGGGTTTTCTCTGCACGCTAGATTCATTGCTTTCCTTGCTTTTCTCTCATTTTCTACTACCTACAAAAATTCATGATAAGCATACACTATCCAAACTTACAGTGATTTGTACAGGACTATGACTTGGGAGAAAATGTTAGACGCTAGCTCTTTGGGTGACTCCTCTACCCCACCTCAGCTTAGCACCTTGCATGTTAAATACTAAATAATTCTTGTACCAGGAATGGGGTGCTATTGTAAAAAATACCTTAAAATGTGGAAATGGATCTGGGACTTGGTAATGGGGTAGAGGCTGGAAGAGTTTTGGAGTGCATGCTGGAAAAAGCCTATATTACCATGAGTTTCTGGTGAGGGCTCAGAAGGAGAGGAGGAGAACTGCAGAGAAGGTTTCAAACTTCCTAGAGAATACCTGAGTAATCCTGGGCAGTGCATTGCTAGGAATATGGATGATAGAGGCCATTCTGATGAGGTCTCACATGGAAAGGAGGCACATGTCATTAGACACTGGAGGAAAGGCCGTCCTTGCCCTAAAGTGGCAAAGAACATGACTGAATTGTGTTCATTTCCTAGTGTTTTGTGGAAGGTAGAACTTATGAGTGATGAAATTGAAGCAAAGTTGAAGAAGTTACTTACAGTAAAACATAGGAAGAGGGAAAAGACTTAGAGAAGGAATTTTTAATCAAAAGAGAAGAAGAACTTAAAGATTTGGAACATGCTTAGCCTGTGCCACCAGTATTCTGCAAGCACGTAACTCGTTTGATTTCATAGGTCATAGCTAGCAGGAGATTTGTCTCAGACAAACTAATACCTTAAGTCTCACCCACATCTAATTTAGGTGATATTTAAATGAGATTTTGGACTTAAGACTTTTGAGTTGATGCTGGAACAAGTTAAAACTTTTGGGACTATTGGGATGGCATAAGTGTATTTTGCACATGAGAAGGACCTAAACATGGGAAGGCAAAGGGTGAAATACTATGGACTGAATAATTGTCCACCATAAAACTCTACTGAAACCTAAACCCCAAGGGGGACGGTATTAGGAAATGAGGACTTTGAGAGGCAATTAGGAGGTTGTGAGGGGAGAACCCCCAGAACGGAACCCCTTATAAAAGAGGTCCTGGTAAATTCCCTAGCTCCCTTCCACTACATGAGAACTCTGCAGGAAGGCCCAGTCTGCAAACTCAGAAGGGTGCTCTCACCAGAGCCCAACCATGAGCTCAGACTTCAAGCCCCTAAAACTGTGAGAATTAAATTTTCTATTGTTCACAGACCACCCAGTCTATGGTATTTTTTTATATCAGCCCAAACAGATTAAGACATTCCTAGTAACACTTAGCATAGTCAAAGGGAAAGGGCGTGCCAGATGAGTGAGCAATAATATGTTTAAAGACATCAAGGCATGAAGAGCTGAGAGAATAGGAAATAATTTGGCAGGACAAAAATGTGGTAGGGGAGATGGGAGATGACTCTAAGAGATGGAAGAAGTGGTCATGTATGTTCAAGATCTATCCTGAAAGCAATGGGGAAGCCTTATCAAGTCTGCATTTCAGATAGATCTTGTCACAGCTTTGTTGTTAACTGTTCTCTGGAAAGCAGTTTGGTAATATGTCTTAAGAGCCTTTAAAATGTGCATACAAAATACGTTTGGGCTCATAATATTACATCTGGGGATAATAATAACAATCGCCTACCACCTAGTGCTTATTATACCAGGTATTTTTGATACGTTGTGCACATTATTTTTTGTAAGCCTGACAACAGCTCTCCAAAGTGAGAATCATTACAAATAAAGAAATTGAGGTTTTAAAGAGTCAGGCAGACGTCAGGTTGAATCCCACACTGTCATTAGTTAGCTGTTTGCTTAGGAAAATTATTTAACTTTCCTGAAACAGCTTCCTGAGGTGCTATACTGTTTGAAAAATTAAAATTCTAACCAGATTTAAATAAAAGCTCCTCTTTATTGAATTATCCACTCATTTGGATTGTCTCTGCCATAGCTAACCTTCATTCTCTGTAAGTATTTGAAAGTAGCTTCTGCTTCAAAAAATTAAGTAAATGAGTCAGAACCATATGGTATGAAGAGCTACTGGCAAGTGGCTTCATTCTGGGGTCCACTCGGAGAGTTATTTGCTCCTGTAGTTTTTACTGTGTACACACATGTGGCTCTTATCATATCCTTTACCTTCACTGTCTGTAACTTGTCCCACTGCTAGATCGATTATAAGTTCATTGAGAAAATGTTGGTTGTAAATACATCTCTGCCTCCTCCACAGCACTGCCTGGCTTAGTGCTGTCCACGTGGTTGGGGAGAGTGCAAAGACTAGGTTTTCCGGAAGCAGCTGAAATATCATGTGTTAAGGAAAAAAGGGGGGTTTGAAAATACTTAGCTGTAAGTTGAAAGCATGGGGCAGACACAGAAAAGATAGATATGTAGGGCTGGAGACTTGAAAGGGAAGATTCAGAACTAATGGCATCTGGGAGAATGTATTCTATAGGAAATATATAGTGTTCTCATTAATGCTGAGTCAAAAGAGTTGTCTTAGATTGGGTCCCCAGAAGCCAACTCTGAGAAGAAGACTGATATGCAGGTGGTTTAGTAAGGAAGTAAGTAGTCCCCAAAAAACCTGTGTGGGGAAGCAGGCCAGGAGAGAGAAAGAAGCTAGACAGAGTGAGATCTCAGCAAAGTTCCAGCCTCTGGTTCCACAAAAGTATTCTGAAGTGTAAATCACAACACAGAGTTTGTCCCCCTGGAGGCAAGAATACGGTGTGTTCATAATCCCACACCAGTCAGTCATTGGTTATGGGCTATTTAGAAGGACAGGAGAAACTTCCAGGCACTTTTGTCTCTGTCCATGTGGACAAAGTGGCTGCAATAGCCCAACGGTCCACCTTCTAAAAATCACAGGTACAGGGAGTTAGAAGCAAAGGCACGCAGAAGCTGGGGAAAGGTGCACAAATGCCCCAGGGTATCTGGACAAAGTATTGATAATGTCACCTTGATACCAGACCTACAACCCTGTGTCCAGGTACACCGCTGGCCTCTAAAAATCATGAATGATTTTATGCAACTTCCCCATCTGTAAAGCAGGGATAGTGTGACTTTACTTGGTTATATCACAGCATGATTGCAAAACCAAAACAAAATAAGATGCGGTGTATAGAATCATGTAGACAACGATAAGATAGTGTAGAAAGCCAGGTGTTATGACTGTGTCTTCTTCTTCCAGGCCCAGAGTAGATATTAGCACTTGATCCTCTCCAGGCACTTGTCTTGCAGGAATCAGCAGTGACAGCCTTTGAAAAAAGCTTGTTCATGTTGGGAAGAAAGCAGACACTTTTTTAACGTTGATAAATTTTGCAGCAGTTTCTTTAATATATACCAGCTGCCTTGAAATAACGTCTAATTAACCACCAGATATCATGCTGTGGCTATGTTTGGCTTTGATGTTCTCATCAGCTTCCACAAGGAAATATTGAAAAGCTAATCATAATAGGACTTGGTTCTTATAAAATGTCTTTTATCTTCAAAGTGGTTTACAACCACTAATTATTAGAGAAATTAGGGTGAACGGCAACCATCTCGTGGAGACCTTAAACCATTATCAAGGCCTTTAATGTATCTTCTAATAGAGCAAGATAAGTGTGAAGGGGGATATTTAATAATAATTGTCCAGACCTGGAAGAGTTATTTTATAGAGGTAAAAGACAGCTGTTCCCTGTCTCCCTTGAGGCTAGAACAAGGAAATTAGAACTAATTTGGGGGGAGAGGATGCTGGATGGAGCATTGCAGAAGTTAACAGCTGACTGCAGAATGGAAAGATTGCCCTTCTCAAAGGCAATCAAAGGCAACTCCACACACCTGCCCCTTTACATGAGCCAGTGGGTGTATCTGCCTTCCTGGGTGGCCGGGGTAGGTAAGATCACACCCTGAAGTCCCATCCAGCTGAGGGGTCAGTGGCAGATTTAGGGGCCTCTTAACTATCTTTTCATGTCATTTTGTGTGAGGGTTTTGTTCTTTGATTAGTT